>NC_092152.1:58254201-58479201 GCF_045791955.1 Oncorhynchus clarkii lewisi
TGCAGGGAAAATCTGTTCTCTCAAAAACATAACAACGTAATCAACCGTGTGCCTCTCCTCAGGATAGAGAGAGATTCACATTCACTTGTTCTGAAAAAAGGGCCAATTTCATGGAAAAATAATCTGTCATGGTGTTGAAAGATTATGCTCATGGCTGAGAAAAGGGGTATTATTATCAACAACGAACGCATCTTTATAAATGCACACATGCTTACACACACACACACACACACACACACACACACACACACAGACAGTCATCCCTCCCATCAGGGTCATTCAGCGGTAGTTTAATTCTGCCTGTTCCTTTACTCCTCTGCAGAGGACTGAGAAGGAAGGTGTGTGTACGTGTGCCCTGTGTGTCTGACTGTGCATGTGTGCTTATGCGTGTGCGTGTGTCTGTCTGTGCATGCGTGCGTGTGTGTGTGTGCGCGCGTGCTTCTGCGCTGGTGTGAGTGTCTGTGTGCCAGGAAGGGGGGTTAAGGGAGGGGGATAAGGACTCTGTGAGTGGCAAGTGTACATGAATACCACCACATCAACTGCCAATATGTTAGGAAGCCTTGGTAACAGCTTGCAGTCTCCGGGGAGCACTGCGGCAGTTCAGCTGACTATCAGACAGAGAGGAAAACAATTTCTGGTGCCAATAATATAGCGCAGATGAAAAATGTTTTAATATTTGCAGCTGCTTTATGGCAGGCGCAGTGACAGTGATGGAGTCAATGTCAGCTTTTTCCCTTTAAATGTCATTCTCTGTCTATGCTCTCTCTGTCTCTCTTTCAGGTCTGTGTGTGTGGTGTGTATGTGTGTGTGTGTGTGGTGTGCATTTGTGTGAGTGTATAAGTGGGTCTGAACGTATGTGGTCTGTGGCATGTATTGACGTGTACGTGTGTGTGTGTGTGTGTGTGTGTGTGTGTGTGTGTGTGTGTGTGTGTGTGTGTGTGTGTGTGTGTGTGTGTGTGTGTGTGTGTGTGTGTAATGCCCATGCGCGCGTATTTTTGTGTTCACTAGCGTATTACAAAGTCCAGTGTGTCGTCATTGATCACTATTTTGCTTGATGCCCAAATCTGAGAGTAGACTGCCTCTCCCTCCCTGTGTGCGTAATGAAACATTTGGCCCTAAACCACCCCTCATTGTCGCCTCTGCTCCATTTTTCCTTCCTCGTCTTTCTTTCTCTCCCTGTCTCTTTTCTCTTGTTCTCCATAAAGATCCTGATCTCAGCTGTCAAATAAAACTCCCCAAACCCGGCAGCCATCATTTAGATAATCATTTGCTGCTTTTTCCATTTGACTCATATTTGATCATTTTTCATATGCAGCGAGGTGGAAAGGATCAATTAAATATCATTGTCTGCTTCTCTGAAATAAAACATGTTGCCATATTCCCTGAATCAGCACAATGTAAACAAATAATGCTACTCTACTACTACAACAACTACTACTACTACTACAACTACAACTTCTACTACTACTAATTGACCCTTGATGGTAAATTCGTAGAAATCCTGATGTTCCTTATTGTCCCTTAGACCGACCTCTATAAGCAGATGTACTGTATTACATGTTTGTTCATAAAGCCTTCTAGGGGTCATCTGTAGTGTTTAGTATTGTAAGATGACCCCACCCAGTTCTCTCTGACCCAGACCTGCACCCACTTAGGAAGTCGAAGTGTAAATCAGCTGCCATTGTCATCCACTCTGTGGCTCTACCTCCTGACACTAACCTCATGCACACTAGAAACAGGCATGAACTCACACTGACCTGTTACAGTATAAAGGGAGACCCGTATGTGCAGATATCTCCAGGCTATGGCAGGTACATTGTTGAGGGACTGATAGGAGGTCAGACAGTCAAGTAGAGTAATCACACAGAACACCAGGGGCAGTGTTGACAATCGTGATAACCAAAACATCGCAACCCTTTCTCACAACAAGGCAGAACAATGCTCAATCGGCATCGGGTATGTGCAGACATGCTGTCTTCTATATAGCAAACTGTATGTTTATTATGTGTGTGTTCGTGCTGAGTGTGTGTGTGTGTGTGTGGGTGGGAGGATGTGATAGTGCAAGCCCACATGGGTGGCCGAACGATGAGAAACAGTCTGTATCTTTCATTGACAGAGATTCAGGGGACTGTATCAGTAAACAGAATAGTCCTGCAGTATCCATACAGTATGTACCAGTCCTGCTCTACAGAGATATATGTTCATACGGAGGATAAGCAGTTTGAATCGAGATTCTCACACAGCAGAGCAGGAACAGGGGAAGGCTAGGAAGGGGGATTGTGTATTTTCCCCCCTGCTGAGTAGCGGAAGGGGGGGGGGGGTTATGTGTAATCCAGTCCCTGGCTTCACGGACCAGCTTGGACATCTCACCTATAATACCATCTTGTCCCCCATCCAAAGACTCCCGCTGGAGGTGTGAGAGACCCAACAGCAGTGGCTGCAGTGGCTCAGTCGGTGAAAATAATTCCCCCCCCAGTTAGTTGTTCTGTTAATTTCAAAGGTCGGATCTGCCGTTTGTACATTGAGATCCTGCCACTCTATTCATCTGCTTGGGACACAAAACTGAGACCGTTCCATCAGTATTTAGATAGACATCGCCATGCTCTCAGGAGTGATTTCACAAAAGGGGTGATATCACAAAATAGGAGCAGCTGAAGGATCTGACATTCAAACAGTTCTTCTCCTTTCTTCCTTTATCTTAGCTTCAGTGTCTGCACCACTACACAACTGGGTCTAATTAAACCGCTTAATCAGTTAACGACTTTAGCGAACACAGTTAAAGGGGAATAAAACAGGTAGGAGTAATAGCAGAAGGAGAGTTGGAAATGCTGAGGAGACTGTTTGGAGCCTCTCCTGTGTAAAATAAAAGCAGGAAGAGACCATTAAAAGTGAACAGAGTGTAGTGATCTGCTTGTTGCCATTCTGTTGCTGAGGAGTTAGCCAATCGTGTTTCTCATTTGGATTGAAAATGGAACATCTTCACAAAGTGGCAAATTAAAGTCTCTCTGTTGACAAACAGAAAACAGAAAACAAGTAGTACAATGCCTTTGGAAAGTTTTCAGACCCCTTCCCTTTTCCACATGTTGTTACCTTACAGCCTTATTCTAAAATGGATTAAATAAAATCAATCTACACACAACACCCCATAATGACAAAGTGAAAACAGGTTTTTAGAATGTTTTGCTACTTTTTTACAAAATAACAAACTGAAATACCTTATTTACATAAGTATTCAGACCCTTTGCTATGAGACTCTAAATTGAGCTCAGGTGCGTCCTGTTTCCTCCGATGAACATCCTTGAGATGTTTCTACAACTTGATTGGATTCCACAGGTGGTAAATTCAATTGATTGGACATGATTTGGAAAGGCACACACCTGTCTATGTAAGGTCCCACAGTTGACAGTGCATGTCAGAGCAAAAACCAAGCCATGTGATCGAAGGAATTGTCTGTAGACAGGATTGTGTCAGGATTGTGTCAAGGCACACATCTGGGGAAGGTTACAGTGGCCTCCATCATTCTTAAATAGAAGAAGTTTGGAACCACCAAGACCCTTCCTAGAGCTGGCCGTCCAGCCAAACTGAACAATCGGTGGAGAAGGGCCTTGGTCAAGAAGGTGACCAAGAACTCGATGGTCACTCTGACAGAGCTCCAGAGTTCCTCTGTGGAGATGGGAGAACCTTCCAGAAGGACATGCAGCACTCCACCAATTAGGCCTTTATGGTAAAGTGGCCAGACGCAAGCCACTCCTCAGGAAAACGCACATGACAGGATGCTTGAAGTTTCCCAAATGTCACCTAAAGGACTCTCAGACCATGAGAAACAAGATTCAATCTGATGAAACCAAGATTGAACTCTTTGGCCTCAATGCCAAGTGTCACGCCTGGAGGAAACCGGTGAAGCATGGTGCTGGCAGCATGATGCTGTGGGGATATTTTTCCAGCAGCAGGAACTGGGTGACTAGCCAGGATCGAGGGAAAGAGAGCAAAGTACAGAGAGATCCTTGATGAAAACCTGCTCCAGAGTGCTCAGGACCTCATACTGGGGTAAAGGTTCACCTTCCAACAGGACAAGTCTCTGGATGTCCTTGAGTGGCCCAGGCAGAGCCCGGACTTATCCAATCTAACATCTCCGCAGAGACCTGAAAATAGCTGTGCAGCGATGCTCCCCATCCAACCTGACAGAGCTTGAGAGGATCGGCAGAGAAGAATGGGAGAAACTCACCAAATACAGGTGTGCCAAGCTTGTAGTGTCATACCCAAGAAGACTCGAAGCTATAATCGCTGCCAAAAATGCTTCAACAAAGTATACTTTTTATTTAACTAGGCAAGTCAGTTAAGAACAAATTCTTATTTACAATGACGGCCTACACCAGCCAAACCTGAACAACGCTGGGCTAATTGTGCACCGCCCTATGGGACTCACAATCACAGCTGATTGTGATACAGCCTAGATTTGAACCAGGGTGTCTGTAGTGACGCCTCTAGCACTCAGATGCAGTGCCTTAGACCACTGCGCCACTTGGGATCCGAATGCACTGTATATTGGAGTGACTGGTGCAATAATGTCACTCAGTAGCTTCTGTCTCGAGAATAGATTTTGAGACACTCTTTAGACACTTGAACACGGAAGGCAACTTTTTACCGTCTATCATCCCAAGTGACATCAAATCGCGCTAGAATTGATGCAAAATCTCAGTCTCTGAAACATAGGAGCAACAATCCTGACGAAACAAGCATAACACATGATGGCAGGGGACAGACTTGAAAAAGTCCTTCTTTCAAATGTCAAGGCAATACACTGGAATGGTTAACAGTCTTCAGATGAGTTGTTTTGACTGTGAAAAAAAAGCTGTGTATTTTTCTCGTTCTAGGTATGAGTAGCTTAAGCCAGAGGCTTTGTGAGACATAAAAACAGGCCAGCGTTACAGCACCAGCAGGGTAATCTCTTCGTATCTGCCGAGGACGATTCAGCTCCACACCGTGGGGTGCCTCTCTGCTCCCTGTCTTTGGATGCATCCCAAAACGAATCAGGCTCATCTGCTGGACATCGTATGGGAGACAGAGGGGAGGGCCGGAACACTCACAAAGGGCGGGAGGGAAAGAGAGAAAGAAAGAGGGAGAAAGAGAGAGAGAGAAACAAGAGGGAGATGAGGGATGTCGAGCGAACGATACAGAGGGGAGGAGTGGGAGCAAATGTGAAAGCGATATGGAGACAGAGAGGGAGGGCCCAAAGTAGTCATCATTTGGTGGCTTCCAAGAGGGAGGAGAGTGTGGCTGCCACAGGGATTTGTGTGTTTGTAAGACACGCTGACATCACATGGTTGTCTTTAAAAGAGACACACACACACAAGTGTGTACGCAGACCCAAACACACAAACATGAACAGCACAATCGCAGTCTCAGTCCCTTGGAGAGACAGTTAAAAAAGCTCCCGAGTCCCGAGCCAAAGTCAATCAGCCAAACATCAGCAGCTCTATCCTTCAGGGGCCTGGCAAGCCATTCAGCATTGTGAGCTGTGCTTGATTGTTAGCAGTTGTGTTGTGCTTGTTCTATTGATGCAGTGTGAGTTTATCTGTTCAACACTGGGGGTAACAAACAGAGGACGTGTTTTTGATAATTGAATACGAACCAGAGGGGGTTTAAGTTGTCAAACTAACTAAGTGCCATGTTTCGCTGTTGAAACAGAGTCTATTTTGTGTTATACGCAGTCTTCGATGACTTCGCATAAGACACAGTCTAATCAAAATTGTCTGGATCTTCAACATTAACATCGATGGACAGCAATAAGCGTGTAATGGTGGGTATTTGCTTGTATGTGTGCGTGTCCACTGTCTGCTGTTATATCTGCCGTTGTATGCTGTGTGTGTGTGTGTGTGTGTGTGTGTGTGTGTGTGTGTGTGTGTGTGTGTGTGTGTGTGTGTGTTGCGAATGTTGAGGGGGACTGAGTGTTTTCTGACACCTGTCTGGATCAGGCTGTCTCGCTGGGGCATGAAGGTGTCATCAGCCCAGGCCTCAGCACCACAGCCCGTCAGCAGGCTGGACCTGTACAGCGTGATGAGCTGACAGCTGGCTCAGGGCTGCCCAAAGAGAGAGAGAAACACCTGAGCAGCACAGCCCTGCGCCACATAACACCCACCCTCACGGATATGACGGCGGGTGCAAACTTCATATTCACTCAAGCAACTTAAATAGACTTGCACAGCGATGTCTACTGCTCTACTCTATGATAGACGTGACTGAGTGGAAGAGTACAACAGAAATGGTCACAGGTTCAAGATGAACAATCCAGATGTGACAGTAATAGCCTTGGACGTCTCCACCCATTCCGGTTTTGATTAACATGTCTTTTTTTTTAGTAGGATTATATACAAATGATTATACAAACAGTTGGTCTTGTAAATACAGCATAAGCTTGTGTTAGGAGGAATCCCACTACTGCCACCATTAGCGCTCACTTCCTTCTGCTGTATCATGTTCATCTTCTGGGTGGCAATAAATATTAGAATAAACTGTGGAGCTTGGCTGGCTAGGGCTTCTGTTTGCTGTCTGCTCTGGTTGCCACGGCAGCTGAGTGACAGACCAGCCGAGGGGGGTTGGATGGGAGGGGTGACAGGGGGTGAAAAAAACGAGGGCCTCTTTTCTTTTTTTTCTCCATCATTCATTTTCTTCTTTTTTTTTCATCGCCTAAATTTAGCCGGGGGGAAGGATGAACATCACAGAGCAGCAAGCCCCATTGCGATTGTTGTTGCACGTCAATAAATCCGATTTTTAATTATCGGACACATGACAAGAAGCCGTGACAGCATCCCCCATCCCTTTCCTTAGCAGCCCTCAGTTCACTGGAGAGCATTCTGTCAGCTCAACTCTGAAACAGAACAGCGCTCTGAGACTAGAACCAACGCCGTGCTAATAACAACAGCCCTGTAAAAATATATACACATCAAAATGTAACTGCTGCGGTGTCAGCTGCATGAGCACATAACAGACATGGGAAGTGAACAAGCTTTTACTAATTCTGCTCACAGAACACAGACAAGCTTCAGTGTTTGTTTGACTGTTGCAAAGCTGGTTGGGTGCACAACCAATGTAAGATGTTAGACAGAATGGGTGGAGCCAAGGAGGGAGCTTGTCTATCCCACTCTCCCATACGAACAGAACAGGTTTGGGTTTAGAGACCTCACATCCAAGTCAAAAGCAGGGAGGTAGAACTTCAATTGATGTAAGATGCATGTATGCACATTTTATGTTAGCCATAAAAGAATAATAACTTATTTCAAAGCAGTTGAGTCTGATGTATTATGGAAAAAGTAACCGTCAAAACGATGCTAAACATTTGTGCATTGAACTGAGTCCAGGAATCTGTCGAGGTACCCATATGTTAGTGTTTTTGGTCCGTTTTAAAAGCCCTCCCCTTTAAATCCCCTTTCATCTAGGCTCTAAACATCCACAAGTATGTCTTGTTTCTCTAATGAAGGGTAAATGTAAGGCCAGGTCTTTATTTTTGGACGTGGGTAATGTCACCCGAGGGAGATTCCTTCACCAGCTTACCACGAAAGTCGAACACAGACGACGCTGTGTGAAGGTGAAGTTAGACTATGCAACTTTGTTGTCTTCCTCTGTCGCTAGTAAAAGTAATAGACTTTCTCCCTTTGATAAGAAGTAGCGTAGGAAACAATAACGCTGACGTCAGCAAGCAGCTCAATCATCCTTATAAATAAGCCAATATTTAGAAAATAATAGGACAGCACCAAGGTTTGATTGAAAAATATAATTTTATTTAGACAGACAATTTCCTAACAAGATAATTTCATATAATTGACAGTTGACAGTAATTAATAGTCCTTACATTACAGTTGCATCACATTTCACAAACTGAACTAGGGACCCAGAACATCATTTGCAGTTGCTTAGCAAAGCCATGTAGCCTGAGGTATGGTGATAACAATTAATACCTTGGTTGTTAAGCAGATATCAAGTTTTCCTTTTACGAATGTCAAAATGTTTGAACTAGGATTTATGATTCCTGTCTGTTTCTGACTGTAGAAATGAAACACTTAGTCCGCTAATGGGAAAGAATATCTATTTTATCTTCCACCGTGCTTAGATAAACACTAGAGAAACATCTTTTTTTTTTCTTCCTCAGACTCCTAACGTCACAATGTTCTTGCACTCGATCACCCTGTGAAGATTTACCAGTGCCCACCGATGACATGTTTCTCTGCCTGTTCTGTTTCTCTTTCTCTCCCTCCCCTACTTCGCCTCCCATCCCGTCCCACCACACGGTGAACTCCCCCTCCGTGTTTTTCCCCTCTCACCTACAGGAAGAGAGATCTACAGGCCAGGTGATTTACGAGTGCTTAGCTCACTATTTCTTTCCTGTGCAGGCGGGAGGCATGCATGTTTTGTCGACAGTGGCTGGCGTTCGTTGCAGACCCTGATGTGTCGTAGTACATGTACAAGGTGGCTCTGTTTCCCTCAGTCGAATTTATGGACAAACACAGCCCTCCTGAGCCCATATCTCAGCGGTGAGTCCGAGCTAGCAGCCCCCCCCCCCCCCCCCCCCCCCCCCCTATGTAACATCAGGCCCAGGGAATGTATACTGTAACTGAGGACAATGAGAATAGTACTGAGCTGTGGATCTGGCCTGAGATCAATGAAACTATCATCAAGTATTACAACAACAATGACGCTATTTGAAGTGGACTTATGTAACTTGACTTATTGAAGATGGCAATATCAAAGGTGTTATATAATTTTTATGAAAATATGGCATCATTACTGGGCTAGAATACTATTATGATAGGGCACTGCGTTGTTTTTTACAACCGCATCCCTGTAGAGGGAGACACATTTGAATTTGATAATTAATAAAGAACACATATTCAGCTGAGGTCTTCACCCATGTGATTTCAAAGGCTCAATAGCTTTGGCGTTCTCAATGTGTGTTCAAAAGAGACTCGTGCTTATCAAGGCTGTAACACGTGAGTTTTTTCGATCAACACTCAGGTAGACAAAACACGTTTTTTTTTAGCTCGATTTGGAAGACATCCAGCTCTTGCAGATGAGTGGGAGAGAAACGAAGAACAAGAGAGAACAAAATAAGACAAGTTGTATGTCTCAATTCTTTTTAAGAACAATTGTTGAAATGTACCAGAGAAATGTGCCAAGATCCAGCCAGAGAGGTATTACTTTGAATCGGGCTTTCTATTCGTTCCGCCTGCCACTCGTAAATGTGAAGGGACACGTGAGAAAGAGCTAATTTTGCACAATTGACTGGCTAACCTTTTTGGAACAGTGGAATTATGGCCTGATTAATCAGCCATGATTAGCATTTACTGAGGCCTGTGGAAGTGGGCTCCCAGTGCCGCTTTATTTATTTATATATTGGAGTTTTCTTTTCCTGGTTTGTAATACATTAAACTGCCAGTCTTGTCATGCTGACGGGGTCACCACCGCTATTCATTAACGACTTGGGAATACGAGTAGAAGACATTGATGTCTGCCCGCTCTCTCTCTCTCTCTCTCTCTCTCTCTCTCTCTCTCTATCTATCTCTCTCTCTCTGTGTGCCTGTCTCTCTCTCTCTCTCTCTCTCTCTCTGTGTGTGTATGTCTCTGCAAGATTCCACAGTTCTCTTGCCCTGTAATTGTGGAGGGTGGCCCATGGTGGCAGTGCTGTGTTCTAACTCAGGAGTTTAGCAGTGGTGGAAATATGAACATCCGGAGAGAATGTGGCAGATGGCTGACAGGGCATTTTTACCCATAACGCCCCAGTAAAACTTTAACTCCCAAGATTTAGTGCTAGCGCTCTGCACTTAGCAAGCTGCAGCCGCGGGCATATTTTTTCAAAAGTCCCAAACTGATGGCTCTGCAAGCTGCACATGAACATGCTTTATTGATTGCGTTGTTAAAAGATTCAAAGGGTCAGTATCATTTAGCAAAAGACAGTTTTAGAGGACAAATAAAAGCTAAAAATTGCACAAACGTTGGGGAGGGCATCATTGTTTTTTTAAGGGAAAACAGACTAAAATTATTAATTGTGTCATAATATTGACTGATGAGGATTTTGAACAATAATTTAGAAATGGCAAGGTTTCTACGCAACTACAACAATTATGGCGTCTAATTCACTCAGGAAATGTCTCTCAGAGGACCAGGCCAAGGTAATATTTCTCTCTGAGGCTATGCAAATTAGTAACAGTCCATTTTTCATTGTTAATGACCAAGCAATAGTAGTGTCTACTACAAGTTGTGGTACTAGGTTTGGTAAGAATGTGTTATTAGGCTATGTCAAGAACTGATGTCTTCAATAATTATCTACATGGGAAAGTTCAAATTAACTACTTTACAAGGGCATGCAAATAGTCGCTATCACCGACCACGACTAACCGCAAACCTATCATCTAAATACCAAGTTTATTAAAAACCTTTGATTTGAATTCATTATTTGTATCCAGATATGTGAAAGGATCTCCTAGATAGGCTGTGTGGTGATTATTGGGCCCATGATGACTGTAGTGGTGGAGTCGTCACATTGTGCTGGACCGTAGGACAGTGAACAGAGCCAGGGACTCACCAGGAGAGTCATCTCCATCTCAGCAGCAGACGCCAGCCTGGTCCGAGGGGCCACATGGAGGAAGGGAACGAGGTGGCATTACGAGGCTCAGGTGACAGAGGCACACATCTGCACCCGGCAGCTAGCGCCTGCAGAGTTTGGGTTGGGCGGGTGTTGGGGCGAGGGGATGGAGGCGGTGGGGTAGGTTCTGTTGTTTATGTCACACAGCTGCCAGTGTCTCTACTAGGGGACCAGTAAAAATGGGAAGAGGAGACACAGTCGTAACTTGTGAGAAGGAAATAGAAAACTCCCTGACTCCCTCTCTGTCTCATTCTCTTCAGTTCTCTCTCTTCCTCTATCTGTGTGGGACTCCATCTGTCTGTAGCTCTGCTCTGTTGGAGGTCTACCTTCTCTCTCTTCACTCATCTGTACGAGACTTTTCACCTGGACCATTGTTTGACTTTTCCACGTAGTGGCTGTTTTCGATCAACTCAGTTAGAAATGGCGTACTACAAGCACGCCAAATGACCTCGCAGATACCCAGTCCGACATCTACCTTTACCACGTAAAATGATTTAATGGAAACTTAATTACAGAAATGTGATCATATCATAAATCAACTTCTTGCACTCGATCACCCCCCCCCCCCCCCCCACCCCACACACACACACACACACACATTGTTTATTCCTCATTCAATAATGAAAAGGTAAGACAAAGTGAACTCTGATTCCAATTGCCAAATTATGAGGAGAAAAAAGCTGATAAATAGCTGTAACGCGGAAAAGAGCGCGCCAAGAGTGTCTTCACGCTATGAAGTCCCCATTCTTCCCACACAACTCCCTCTATTCTTTGCATTATCTGTGCAAGCCATTACCCTGGCACTTACCTGATGTCTACACTTCTGGAACAACTCCATCCGTTCACCCTGCGACGTAGAGAAATGGGGCGGCCTGTTGGCCTGAACACACACTGCATGCACCGGTTTATCTCCTCACATTAACATGATTGAAAATATGAATACCCGAATTCTTATCGTAGGTCCACTTTATAAAAGAATCCATCATAAGACGTATTATGTGTTTATCACGTCAGGGGGATAGATGGCGTGCCTGAGATTTCATTTACCGTGCATGGTCAGTGCAAACCTGGCCAGTTACATTGAACCCTTTTTTTTATAGAATTTTTTATATTTTTTTATCCATCTAGCTTTTCCCCTTCTTTGTTGCCAACTCAGTCTTGAAATTAACTCCCACTCCTGAGAGCCAGAGTGTTAATAGAAAGAAGAAAGAAAATGACATCATTGAGATCAGTTACATTTACTGTATATAGTGACCGTGTGTGGAGGTGTGATGTGCAGACTGATAAATGTGCTGAAATTACTCAATTCTTTCTCTTTTAATAATTCTGTCATCTTCACAGGCCCATTTGACCATTATGCTATTGAAGTCATTTAAAAAAGAAATAAAAAAGTAATATCATCAGTCATTTTAATCATTTAATACATCTTTTTCCATCCGTATTCTTCTTTGTTGGCTTGGACCTTGTGCCAAAGCCAATCTCTACCGTTCTCTCATGGAAAAAACACTTGAGGGCAAGGTAATGAGACTGTTGCCACATAATATAGGTAGATGTGGACGGTATAAAGGTGTTTACACAGCCAGTTGGGAATTTACAGATGGAGCATTAGTGTCATTAATCCACTATGTCTAGATCTTTCCTCAACTGATTCATTGTTTTATATGCAGTAAAGAATTAACCATGGTTGTTGTTGAAAAAAATGCTGTTCCAGAGTTTGCCTTATGAATGAACTACACTACACTTTCTATTCTAACAACTATGTATCTCTGAATCGGAAAATAGTACAATCACGTGCAATGGGATTGTTGACAGACTTTTGAAAATGTCAGGCAAAGTCCAAGGTTTTTATGACATTCGTGTTTGACCAAATGCCATTTAGCCTAACCATTTGTCAGAAAAAAAGAAGAAGTAAAAAGTAAAGACAGTTTTAAGTACAGTATATTAATGAATACCATGGTGTAGTAACATCAAGATGCTTCCCAGATATCTCCATTGTAGAATACAAATAGAGTAAACACAGCCAGCATCATCAGGATTAGCACGAGGCAAAGCCATAACAACAAAGGTGATAACATGTCCAAATAGAACGCTGGAAGCTTGCTTCTCGATAGCCGTGAATGAACTGAACTGAGTTAAGCTTACACTGCATCCCGGGTGGTTTCATTGTGCTAACTAAATACAAGGGGACTTAATCAAGCTTAAAAATAACAAACAAACAAATAAAACAGGGGTCCTCTGAGAACTCATTAGAGGCCTTGTCGAACTCCGAGAGACTACATAATTACTTACCAAAATAAAAATGCAAAGCTATTTTGTTTGTATTTCATTCACTTTTTGATTACTGATGAACTAAGGTCATTGAAACTGAACTTTTCTTTGAAAAGTTTGATTGAGAAAAGGCATTATTGTGAGAAATTGGCCTTTTGGATGGGAGATTCCATCTCTCCTCACTCCTCTTTGCCAGAAGAAGTGAAAGGCTTGCTTCTGTGCATTCCAAAAATGGAACATGAGCCATTGCTTCTGTTGATGTTCTATATTGATTGAGTAGAAAAGCGGAAGAAATACATGTACTTACTTCCTTCATTAAAAGACAGAAAATCAGACATACTGACAAGGAAATGAAACGAGTTCAACCAGATTTCTATAAATAAATCTTTTTTTTGTCATTTTAATTACTGGATCAACAGCGCCTCAGATGAATGGCCTAGCCATCAATCTTTAATTAAAGTCACGGTTTGCAGATTGCCACGATGCTGTGCCTGATTGAAAAATAAGCGGAATGATATTTCTATTAGAGTTTGTTTTATTAATAACGCGTCAGAGGTTTAAAAACATGTCCAAAAGGGACCCGATCAAAGGGAAATGATAGACAGTCTACATTTCAGACTAAGCAGCGGGAGTTCTTGTTTTCATTTTTTTTTTCATTCTTAACCCCATCAACCCCTTCAAATGTTAAGGCCTTCAACATGAGGGAAATTCATCTGAAGTACTCCAGTCTAAGCGTCTATAGCTGTCACGTAATGAGAAACATACCAGCAAGCCAGTCGAGTTGATTATTTCAGTGGTACACATACCACTCTACTTCTCTCTCAATCTATCTCACTCTCTCACACACGCTCGCACGCACACAAGGTTGGGTAGATTACTTTTTAAATGCAATCCGTTACAGTTACTAGTTACCTGTCAAAAATTGTAATCAGTATCTTAACTTTAGGATTAGCTAAACTCAGTAACGTAATCTGATTTCTTTCAGTTACTTTTGGATTACTTCACCAGTAAAACACATAAGAAGAAAAATAGATTATTACCCATTTAACAACATGTATTGCAGGATGTTTGAGCTACTAAGCAGAGCCACATTAGAACACATCACAAAACAAGGTGACAAAAATGTTTTTAAGCCCTGTATACCTGCTTCTAACATGCGTCCTTCATCCTGATATTGCCCATTTACACATATAAGATCTTATCACAGTCAGACCACAATGAGTCTTTTAATCATGCACACCCGTCTAAAAATGCAACGTGCAGGACAAAGGATACATGTTAAAACCAGGTATAAGTAAGGTTTTAAAATGGATCTGCCCCTTTTTTTATGGATCTGCCCCTTTTTTTTTACGTTCGCCTAAAATATCATACCCAAATCTAAAAGCAAGGATATGCATATTCCTGATACCATTTGAAAGGAAACACTTTGACGTTTGTGGAAATGTAAAATGAATGTAGGAGCATATAACACATTAGATCTTGTAAAAGATAATACAAATAAAAAACTATGTGGTTTTGTTGTATTTATTTTGTACCATCATCTTTGAAATGCAAGATAAAGGCCATAATGGTATATTCCAATCCCAGGTGCAATTTAGATTTTGGCCAATAGATGGCAGCAGTGTATGTGCAAGGTTTTAGACTGTCCCAAATGTTGTATCGTAACAGCAATGCTAAACACTTATCTCACGGGACACCAGTACAAAAAAGTATGAAAATGTATGCACTCACTACTGTAAGTCACCCTGGATAAGAGCGTCTGCTAAATGACTAAAATCAGAAACAATTTAATCACAATTTTTGTCCACCAAGTAGTTTTTAAGTTTAAGCAAAAAACAAGTGCAGCTAGACGCAATAAACCCACATATCAGCCATTTGATCGCAGTAGGCCTATTCTGAAGCTAGCCTACTCAGATGATTGAAGGCAGAATTTGCTGTTGTATTGCAGCAAGACGACATGCTCTAGATGAGCATCAGACATCCTGTTTCGCTGAGAGGTAAATATGTTTCCACCATAGCTGATAGAGGCGCTGAACTGGGGCACTGGAGGGCAGTGCAGTGTTGTACTTCAGAAACAAGTTCAGGACTATGGGTAACGATTTCAAGGAGTCCAAAGACTTGACTTTGTCTTCAAGGTACCTCCTCACCTCATCCTCTGCAGTACCACTGGCCCTTGTTGTTGTACCTCCGAACACAAAAAAAATGGTCTTCTGACTCATCAGACTCGTTCTGTGTTCCCACATCAACCTCTTCGGAGTGTGTGTTCTCCATCGAAGCTGCTTCTTGAACTAATGTGCGCCGCATCTCCTTTCTCTTTCCAGGGTTGACACAGTCGGAACTTTGGCACGGTAGCAGTTACCATTTTTGCTTCATGGGTGCTTAGCATAGCTCCAAACCGGCGGTCTATAGCCTCAATGACCGCGGGGATGATGTGTGCAGAGAACGTCGCAAGAGGTATTTCCTCTAGAGAGCTTCGACTTCAAACTTAGAATTGTTGGGGATAAGAAAGCCAAGAAAACACTTCGTCCCTCCCTGAAGAAGACCAATAGAGAATGCGAGTGGTTGTAGGACTGTACTGGACTAGTTTAGAAAAGCAATCTCACGAGGATTAAGTTTTCTGCTAACACCCAGGTCTTCACAGATTTGCCCCAGCAGGTCATCTGTGAGGGCTACGAGTTTGGAGACGGTACGGTACTTTGAGCTCCATCTGGTCACACATGGCACAGTTACTTTCATGCAATGTCCTCTATTGCCTCGGATGCTAATGTTGACCTGTGTGCTTTGTCCCAAATGCTGGGACATTTTGACATGGCACCTCGTGATGGACCTTGGGATGCAGCTTTGTCCACCTCAACAATGGCGATGAGGTTGAGAGTGTGTGCCACACAACGTTGATGTGGAGGGAGAAAAAAAGTTATTGGTCAACCTCCTCAAGAATTGCACGCACATCATCAAACCTCACTCCTTCATCTACCTTATCTTGCGCCTCTTCATTTCCACTGAACTCCCAGAATGCCTTTACAAAGATGCTTCCATTTTCTGTCACAGTGGCTCTCACTTTGTGCTGAATTTTAAAGTCTGGATGTATTTCACTTACTGTAACGTGGCAGCAAGTCACATCGGAGGTATGACAACTTCTCAGTCTCGCACAAGCCAAAGCAGCTGACTTCCTCTCGAAGGTGTCCTGCTTGATCGCGTGGCATGTTATTTATTTATTTATTTCTTATTTCACCTTTATTTAACCAGGCAGGTCAGTTGAGAAAAGTTCTCATTTACAACTGCGACCTGGCCAAGATAAAGCAAAGCAGTGCGACACAAACAACAACACAGAGTTACACATGGAATAAACAAACATGCAGTCAATAACACAATAGAAAAATCTATATACAGTGTATGCAAATGTAGTAAGATTAGGGAGGTAAGGCAATAAATAGGCCATAGTGGCAAACTAATTACAATTTAGCATTAACAGACCAGATGTCAAATTCCCTTTCAGTTCATTGCATCAAAGTCTCTCTACACATGACCTTTCTCCCACCATTGATTCCTTCTACTAGCTTGCGGAATGAAGGCACCTCTACTAGCGAAAAGGGTTGCACATCCTCTATGATGAAGTCAAATACCAGGTGATTAACCCAGCTTTGTGAGCTGTGTGATCCTTCTGGCTGTAGTTTCGCTTGTTTCAACGGTGTACAGTATCTCCCTTTTTGGCCATCTCTAGATGGCCGTGCATCTCTGCACTACATGTCATCTGGCTGCATTTTCCTGCTTAGGGTCTTCCATTGACTGTTATGCATCCTCTTAAAAAACTAAATGCAATTACTTAATTGTGACAGTAAAGTATATGTAAAACAACTGTGGAGTGAGCACCTTGTTATTGTTTCAATTAAGGACTGTAGCTTTACCCAACTTGTGCCACTTTTGTCACTTTCTATAGCCTGCTCCTGTCTGATGAACACTGGGCTGGGGTTGGAACATGTAACCAGTCACACATGGACAAAGCTGTGGATGCAAGGATGTCTATGGTTGTTTATATTGTTTGTCTAGAAATATTTTTTTTAAACTATGGACTAATACAGTATTGTACGTTGAGTTATGATTGAATAATACAGGCATATATTTGGGTTGAAAAAAACAATTGAACAGCAGGAAAACTGTAGTGTCGATCTATTGATTTGGGTAACATGTTACTCTGAAACCAAAGCTAGATGGCTAGCTAGCTAACTAAGTTAGCAACAACCATGACAGTAAGCATCTTGTTATGTTGGGTTACAGAGTGCAAGTACCTTTTTTTAAACTTTGTAGCTCAGTGAATCTCACCCAACTATCAACAGTAGAACTGATTTATCTTAGTTAAAATAGATTTAATTAGAAAAATTGTTAACAAATTAGCACAATAGCATACTTGTGTCACGTCCTGACCTTAGTTCCTTTTTTATGTCTCTATTTTAGTTTGGTCAGGGCGTGAGTTGGGGTGGGCATTCTATGTGTTGTTCTATGTTTTTGTATTTCTGTGATTGGCCTGGTATGGTTCCCAATCAGAGGCAGCTGTTTATCATTGTCGCTGATTGAGAACCATACTTAGCAGCCTGTTTTCCCACTATGGGTTGTGGGTAGTTGTTTTCTGTCTTTGTTTTAGTTACCAGACGGAACTGTTTCGGTTGTTCTTTTTGTTACTTTGTATTTTAGTGTTCAGTGCTATTGAATAAAATGACGAACACTTACCACGTTTGGTCCGATCCTTCATACTCCTCCTCAGAAGAGGAGGAAAACCGTTACAACTTGCTACGATATCTTGCAAACTACAATAGCT
The DNA here is from genome assembly GCF_045791955.1 of Oncorhynchus clarkii lewisi. Classification (NCBI taxonomy): domain Eukaryota; kingdom Metazoa; phylum Chordata; class Actinopteri; order Salmoniformes; family Salmonidae; genus Oncorhynchus; species Oncorhynchus clarkii. The sequence goes on from NC_092152.1 coordinate 58,271,919, forward strand.
AGCAACTGACAGAGCAACCTTAAGTGAGCTGCATACTATAGTGTAGGAGAGTTGGCAAGCAAATTAGCAAACTAAACAGAATAACTAGCTACTAATCTGACAAACTAGCTAGCTAATACTCTCCAAAATCTCTGACCTATTGTCACGACTCCTACCGAAGGTACCACCCCTTCCTGTTCGGGTGGCGCTCGGCGGTTATCGTCACCGGCCTACTAGCTGCCACTGATCCCTTTTCCCCATTTCTGTTTATTGGTTTCACCTGTGTTTGTTTTAGGCTGATTGGTTGGGCCCACCTGCTGCTTGTGCGGGATTGTTCGATGTACACTTCTGTGTGTCACGGTTTTCCCATGTGCTTGGGTTTTTTGTAGGACTGTTTAAGTCGCCCGTGTTTGGGGCATTTGTTTTGGTTGGGGTATGTTCACCGTTGTTGTGCATTAAAAGTTAGCACTACCCTGAACTCTCTGCGTCCTGCGACTGACTTCTCACCCACTACACCCCAGGCGTTACACCTATGCTGGAACATTTGTAACATTGTGAAGACAACCTGTCTGTCTCTAAAGACAAGCTAGCTAAGCAAGCTAACGTGCCACAGCTGCCAATCGTCATCCTTACCTCTAAGTGTTTCTTCAGATTCGAAGTCGAGTCTCTGGATGTCGACAGCAGCTTTACCATTGGGCAAACATAGTTTGCAATGAACTGTTACATTTCAGTCCTCTTCTTCTTTGAACACAAATCGTTTTTTGAAACGCCACCGAGAAGAATGCACTGCATTGGCACACCATACCTTTTTATTTTGTAACCGTGTTGCTCAGGCGGGAAGATCAAAGCAGTACTTTTTCTGTTGACGTTGATATGAAAGGTGATTAAGAAAACATGCAATTGTTACATGGGAAAAAAAATTCTGCAAACATTCCTTCTAAATTTGAAAGTAATCCTAGAAGTAATAATCTACTTTTTTAAAAGTATTGGTAATCTGATTACAATATTTTAGCTGGTAACATAACTGATTACAGTTACAGTTGTTTTGCAATCCGTTACTCCCCAACCCTGCATATACACCTCTCTATTTCTCTCTCCCACACGTAGACTTCAATAAAGTGATTCATGATTTTCCTAACCCCTCTCTGCACTGCCTAGGAAGGGACAGGGACAAATCCTCACAATACAGCACAACAGCACAACACCTGCACATGGACAGACGGCCAGCTGTCTGAGAGAGGGAAGAGGGAGGAGGGACACGCTAGTGGCCTGTCCCTAAATGCTGACAGTAGCATTCTCATTCTCTTCTCATCCAGATCTATTAGGTACGATTAGAACCTCTTTGCCAGCATTGACGTCTTGTGAATTTGTATAAATGCATTGGCTTGGTGAATGAAAATGCCCTCGCTTATTGACAATATGCCAATGATCATCACCTGAATAGTGGTACTTCTGCTGCATGTCTCATTTGATTGTCTACAGTGTTTCTTTATCCTGGTCCTCGGGACCCAAAGGGTGCACATTTTTAGTTTTTGCGCTAGCACTACACACCTGATTTCACTAATTGAAGGTTATTGGAATCAGTTGATTATTGGAATCAGGTGTGTAGTGCTAGGGGGGGAAAAAAATAAATGTACACCCCTTTGGGTCCCAAAAGACTAGGATGAAGAAACACTGGTCTACAGTATATCATTCATTAGTGTTCACATTTATTGCGGTAACACGTCTCTGAGAGTCAAACAGCAGAGTCACTGTGAGGCCTCTCTTTTAATCTGTGGCACCTCTTTTTTTTTTTTAGAGGAGCTCAACAATGCTCTTGACCTGAATGCAGCATGTTTGTTGTGTTGAGTAATTCCTCTTCTATCCCTCCCAAGATGAACCCTCTGGTTTATTTTTAAGTCATCAATTACTCAAACTTTGCCAGGCTATCTCTCCCCTACCATCTGGCTCCATACCCTTCTTTTAAAGGCTGCTCGAATAATGACAACCTTCTCTCTGCCATTAATTTATGAGCCTAGAGAGCTGTTCTTCATGCCTTATCATGCACCTCCATTTGATCTCGCGTATATATTTCTTCCCTGCATCTGCACACCCGGGCTACATAAATCTCTTAGTCTCACACCCTGTCACCATTCCAAAAGATGCACGGGGAGAGAGTCTTTAGTTCCCTTACCAAGCAAAGGAGAAAAATTGAACAATAGTGACCTCAGGTTCTAAAAATGATATCAGAGGTAGCCAATGGGAGAGTTGGAGTTATAGGGTGCTGATTCACTTATTATGCTGATGTTGTCTGTTGACGTGGGGGGTACATGATGCAGTCTGGCATTATGCTTACTGTGCCCTGTGACCTCACTCAAAACCTCAGCTGACCCCTGAGTGGATGAGACTGAGATAGAGGTTGCGGTCCAAATACTTAAGACACACCCTCCTCCACTTACCCTCACCTTTTGCCCTTGGGGGAATCCTCGTCGCAATCGTGGAGGTGGTCCAAATGATTAGCCAAGCAAGGGAATTTAGCAACGTAAGCCCCTCAGCCCTCGTCGGCTTTGCGAGTGTACAATTATGTTCACTCCAGAGCCTGAAACTCCCCATAACTCAATTCGCAACGATTGTACATCTGCTAAGAAAAGTAATCTAAAACTTAAAAACAGCATCAATGGAGAAGTCAACATACAAGTGTAAGTAAAAATGAATGCAAATCAATTAGAAATTGTGCTACTAATGCACATGACGGCACAAACACATTGTAGAAATAAAACATTTTCCTTCTTCAGGATATCCAGCTAGGCAGGCTAACGTTAGTTAGCTAATTAATTGGCTAGCTATCATACAGTAGGCATATATTCATAATTTAATAAATTTAATATAAGTAGACATGCACTCATAATTGACTGTAGCGCATATAAAGCAACCACAAGCTACCGGCACGAGTGACGAATTTCCTGCCAAGGGTGTTCCATTTAAAAATCATTCCTTCCTCCCTCGCCCCTTGACCTGCAAGTGTACACTCGTCAGACGTCATGATACGTCATCAGAAGTGTCCCCTTAATTTGAGCGCTGTGGGGATAGGGTGTGTCTTTTAAGTGTTTGGACTACAGCCAGAGACTCATACTTTTATTTCCCTATGATAACCATTGCTGATTTTGTCTTTAGTTGATCTCAAAGGATGAGATCAATGGAAACAGAAATCAAGAAAGCACCTGCGTCTGGCCAGTTCTAAAGGAAGATGTAAAATGATTATAGAGTAAGAGAAAACAGAATGTTTGTGAAACCCTTAAGGATTGTTAGGCCTATAGTGGGTATTTTGTGTCAGTGGGAGTTGTGTGTGTGCACCGACAGTACCCAGCACCTTGCAAAGACTCTATTTTCATATTTATTTTTGCTCCTAATGAAATCATGCGCAAATCGCCCCCAAAGTGCTGACAGAAGCTCAAGGCCTAAAAGCCAATCCTCTCAGGGCCTCGTTTAGAGACGGGCTGAAAGCGACTCTCAAACAAGCTTTTTATTGTGTCATGCTTCTCTTCTCTGTCTTCTGTGTTGCTGCCTCTCGGAGGGATCTCCAAATTGTCGCCTCAGCTTTCAAAACCAGCTTCCAATACACTACTGACTTAATCTAAGCCTGGCTAAAGGCTAAAAAAAATACAAACAATATTGTAAACTTCTTTGCATTTCTCGCAAATGACGGAGCCATATTTTCTTCCCAAAATGACACTTTAATTAAACAAATGACTGCGCCATGGGAGAAGGACCTTCAAGAGCACGATAAGACTGAGGAGATAAGTGGGTGTTTATCAAAGACGCGGGGGGTTTAAACCTTTAATAGGTAACGCTGAGATAAGTAAGCCTTTGTGATGTTACTGGTGCAGAGATATTTTCTAGAGAGGGGGCTTATTGTAGAGAAAAAAGAAACGGGATCAAACCAGAGTCTTAAAGAGTCAGTGATTAAGAAAGGCAGAGGGGACGACGAGTGTCCCTCTCAACTGTAGTCTTCGTCTTGTTGCTATTCGTGGACCTTTTGAGTGCGATTTCCCGACTTCTTTCAAAATGGCGTTAACCTCAGCTGCTGTGCTCTCCTATTAATAAAACTGCTTTTACGATAAGGGTATCAGCAATTTTCACGGATTAACAAGAGCCCAAACATTGGATAGTGCGCATTGTCGTGGTAGCTTTACCTGTCATACATTTGCTCATGCTGAGAGTGTAAAACTTTTTCCCTCGAGAATTTATTTTCTGACAATCTATAAAACTCCCTCTCAGAGTTTACCAGTAAATCAATAATCTGTTATGGTATTGTGGATGTTTTTTGTTGTTGACTTTGAACCCACATATAACTTTGTAATGGAAATTACATTGGTGTGTTTGGGTGCATTTTTACAGTCCTACTCATCAGTAGGTCTCCCTTCTCTATGTTCATCACTCACACAACAACGTCCAGAGACCCCCTCACTATTGCTGTGTCACTTGCCAGACCGAGACATGCTTTGTTGTAGTGCTGTTATATGACTTTCACTTACAGTGGGGCAAAAAAGTATTTAGTCAGCCACCAATTGTGCAAGTTGGTGGCTGACTGGTGGAAAATGGTGGGGGAAAAGTATTTGGTCACCTACAAACAAGCAAGATTTCTGGCTCTCACAGACCTGTGATGGGGCCATCTTCTTTAAGAGGCTCCTCTGTCCTCCACTCATTACCTGTATTAATGGCACCTGTTTGAACTTGTTATCAGTATAAAAATCACCTGTCCACAACCTCAAACAGTCACACTCCAAACTCCACTATGGCCAAGACCAAAGAGCTGTCAAAGGACACCAGAAACAAAATTGTAGACCTGCACCAGGCTGGGAAGACTGAATCTGCAATAGGTAAGCAGCTTGGTTTGAAGAAATCAACTGTGGGAGCAATTATTAGGAAATGGAAGACATACAAGACCACTGATAATCTCCCTCGATCTGGGGCTCCACGCAAGATCTCACCCCCTGGGGTCAAAATGATCACAAGAACCGTGAGCAAAAATCCCAGAACCACACGGGGGGACCTAGTGAATGACCTGCAGAGAGCTGGGACCAAAGTAACAAAGCCTACCATCAGTAACACACTACGCCGCCAGGGACTCAAATCCTGCAGTGCCAGACGTGTCCCCCTGCTTAAGCCAGTACATGTCCAGGCCCGTCTGAAGTTTGCTAGAGAGCATTTGGATGATCCAGAAGGAGATTGGGAGAATGTCATATGGTCAGATGAAACCAAAATATAACTTTTTGGTAAAAACTCAACTCGTCGTGTTTGGAGGACAAAGAATGTTGAGTTGCATCCAAAGAACACCATATCTACTGTGAAGCATGGGGGTGGAAACATCATTCTTTGGGGCTGTTTTTCTGCAAAGGGACCAGGACTGATCCATGTAAAGGAAAGATTGAATGGGGCCATGTATCGTGAGATTTTGAGTGAAAACCTTCTTCCATCAGCAAGGGCATTGAAGATGAAACTTGGCTGGGTCTTTCAGCATGACAATGATCTCAAACACACCGCCCGGGCAACGAAGAAGTGGCTTCGTAAGAAGCATTTCAAGGTCCTGCAGTAGCCTAGCCAGTCTCCAGATCTCAACCCCATAGAAAATCTTTGGAGGGAGTTGAAAGTCCGTGTTGCCCAGCAACAGCCCCAAAACATCACTGCTCTAGAGGAGATCTGTATGGAGGAATGGGCCAAAATACCAGCAACAGTGTGTGAAAACCTTGTGAAGACTTACAGAAAACGTTTGACCTCTGTCATTGCCAACAAAGGGTATATAACAAAGTATTGAGATAAACTTTTGTTATTGACCAAATACTTATTTTCCACCATAATTTGCAAATACATTTATTAAAAATCCTACAATGTGATTTTCTGGATTTTTTTTCTCATTTTGTCTGTCATAGTTGAAGTGTACCTATGATGAAAATTACAGGCCTCTCTCATCTTTTTAAGTGGGAGAACTTGCACAATTGGTGGCTGACTAAATACTTTTTTGCCCCACTGTATATGACTGTTGTTCTTTTGAGTGTGTTAGTACAGTATGCTCACTCATACAACATGATTCATCAACTGTTTGCAAACTGTCCTAGACGTCCTCCTATATAGTTAAGAGTACAGTGTCATTGTTCTAAAATCCAAGAGATAAAAGGGTATTGTACGCTGAGTGTACAAAACATTAGGAACACCCCCTCTTTCCATGACATAGACTGACCAGTTGAAAGCTATGCTCCCTTATTGTTGTCACTTGTTAAATCCAATTAAATCAGTTCAGAAGGGGAGAGACAGGATAAAGAGTGATTTTAGAGGGTGAATGGGCATGACAAAATGCAGTGTTTAAGTGCCTTTGAATGAGGTATGAAGAACTGCATTGCTTCTGGGTTTTTCATGCACAACAGTTTCCTGTGTATGGTCCACCACCCAAAGGATATCCAGCCAACTTGACACGACTGTGGGAAGCACTGGAGTCAACATGGGCCAGCATCCCTGTGGAATGCCTTCAACACCTTGTAGAGTCCATGCCCTGACAAATTGAGGCTTTTCTGAGGGGAAAAGAGGTGTTCCTAATGTTTTTTTTACATTCAGTGTATATGGCCATAATCATTGTATTTCTTCTTCTCTATTTATTTATTTTCTGACCTTAGCTGGAGGGATTTATACTGAGCCGATTACATCATTCATAATATCAAAATACAACAAAAAAAAACGTAAAAACTGTGATGATGTAATGGATATTTGACTTTTGTGTAAACGCAGACACATTTAATTAGGGGTTGCAGAGCTCCAATAGGGTTCATGGCTTAGGCCTCCTTAAACGACAGGACCGCATGTGTTTCAGGTTATGTAAGCATGTGTTAGGCTGCAGCTCCGAGACGCCATTAACCTACACACGTGTCTGCACCGCGGCCCAGGAACTGTCTCTGCAACAACAAAAAAATTGGAAAGAGAAAGAAAGCAAAAGCAGTGAGCCTTTCATTCTCTCTTGGGCTGAAACTATTCCTCGGCAGGGAGCAGGAACAGTGTCATAACCCTTGCACCACCACACACCACCGCAAAGAAACATACAAACTTAACAGGCCCCTGGTTGGGGGAAAAGTGTTGTAGACCTAAAGATGGCTTCCTTTACATCCTGTGGCCCGTAGGGGGGGAGCTTTTTTCAGAATGCCTCTGCGGGGGTCACGGACCACCATAGTGAGTGTTCAAAGCGTGAGTGGTTATGGGTAATGATCCGTTTCTGTAAATGTTTTGCTTTCTTTTTTAATCGTGCACAACCCTGGCACTTTCTCTGAGCTGTTATGGTAGATGCTGGACCACAAATGATGTTCCTCATTTCACTCATGGACATTAATCCAATCTTCAGATATGAATTTCCTTTTAACCAAAACTGTTATTCAGACAAAATAGCACAAAAATAAAGCTTTCTTCATCAATGCCACTGTGATCCTAGCCTGTCAGTTACCTGCGTCTGCCACTTCCCTTTATAGCATAAGCAAGCGTGAAATGTTTACCTGAACACCTTTCTGTAGAGAAGCGTGGAATAGGAGCTGGCACAAGCTGCATTGGAGGTACATGGATGTGACAGATATATAAAACAGAGAGAGAGAGAGAGAGAGAGAGGTGTGTGTGTGAGAAAGAGAGAGAACTGCCACTTGCCATTGCGGCAGCACTCAGCAGAGGTATGCCTTTAGCGGGGGATAAATTCAACCTGATGTGCCCGTCCTTTTGCCTTCAAAGCGCTGGCATTGCCATGCTGTTCACGTCACAGGACAGACACACATTAGCTGTCAAACTCTTCTTTCATCTCCAAACTTCAAAGAGGCCGATTGATTACTCTAAATGGCCATTACCAAACATCCGCTGCTTCCTCACTGAGAAGCAGGCCTGACAACGAAGAATACACAATCACAGGCTGGCTGAATGAAGGGAGCGAGGGAAAAGCTCACTCAAAACACGGCACAGAAATAAAACGACACAACACTGTATGTTTACAAATAAGACACCCTTGTCTCATCTGTGGAGAGACCGCGATCTCAACACTCGATCCCCCTGAGATTCCCCCTGAGATTATAGAGCAGTTCTCCTTGCCAAGGGATCCTAAACTGAATTTGCCCTCACATCTCCTTCTGTGAGACACTTGAAAGAGGCAGGCATGCGCTTCGAGCACCACAGCTCTCTTCATCCACTTGAGAACACAGTTTGGGTGGGTGTGACATGTTAGCACATAGACAGAGAGCACTAGTGCATTGGTTGCGATTAAACCACTGTGAAGACTGCACTGCACTACCACAGTCCCTCCTACTGATGATGTCACACTAGCAGGCTAGAGCAGTGGAGCTGAGTGGACTCAGTGGAATCTGAAATGAATATTCAGATTCTCATAACTGAGGTCATCCTACACTGTAACAAACTGATGTACATTTACAGCAAAAATCTTAGTTAGCTACTAGAAATCTATATTACAGTACAACACTGGAAAGAGCAATGCATTATGGGGGTCCAATGGCATTCTGACACACTGTTAGCGATTGCTGTAGTTTTACATGACAATGTTACAGTAAAGTACAGTATTAGTACTGTTTGGCTGTACACACACACTCACGCACACACGCATACACGCACGCACACACACACACACAAACACACACACCCACACACACCCACACACAAACACACGTTGGTCATCAGAGAGACATTTCCTGTGCAGGAGAGTGCGTTGCTGTCAACCTCCTCCATCTCTGAGGAAACAGATTTATGACCAGCCATTAAAGTGTGTCATTATGAAGTGCCCTGTTCTCCTGATACAGAGCACCAAGCGGACGCACCACTGGTCAAACACTTCATACACACCAGGCCATTCTAGACACCAAAAATATCTACATTTTTTAGAATACTACTGTCATGCTTGTAGAGCTCCACTCGGCTTGGGTCTAAAAGAGTAAGCACAACCTGTTTCACGAGTGTCCACAGAAGATGGTGCTCATTATTTTCAGATTATATCAACCATTATGCAAATGAATCTGTAGACCATGTCTGCTCAATGCCTGCCCTCACAACACACACATGTACATACACACACTCATACACGCTGCAGAAAAACGAATCCCAGAGCTAAGCACTCATAAAACTGGAATAAAACCTCCATTTCCATGAAGATGCCTTACTTGTCTTTCTCTGAGACAGATGGTGGAGCAGGCATGTATATATTTTACATTTTATCCCACCCAGATTGAGGCCGGGGATACTAAAAAAAAACATAAAAATCTAAGATGAGCGGATAGAGCTAATAATATAATCATTGGAAACACCTGCAAAGCGTGCAGATGGGTGATTTGAGGCGTCTGGTCCGTCAGTACCATGGTCCCGCCTCCCCATATGGAGAGTTGTGATGGCAAGGCCTCAGACGCTCAGCCTGCTTCCCTCGCACAGTCCTCACACAGCCTGCGAGGAGCAACTCCATAGAGCACTGGGGTGCGCTGACGTGTGTTACAGCCTATCCGGTCCCCCCTGCAGAATCAGTGCAGGTACTGTCCCGGTTCACCACATCACCTGCTGAAAGTATGTGTCAGGCTCCCTCGCCCTCTCTTTCTATCTTCCCCTCTTTCCTTCTCTCTTCCTCTGTATATGTCTGTCCTATTCCCTTCCACCCTCACCCCACAAGTGCTTTTGGAATTTCAAGGGAAATCAGTGCTGGATTTCGACCTTCATGAACATGATTCCAGCATGTGCTTTCTCTTGCCATCAAGGGTCATTCCACTCATTCCACATTCCATTGCTTAACTATTGGACCAGGTATATTGACTGTGGACAACTACAAATACCTAGGTGTCTGGCTAAACTGTAAACTCTATTTCCAGACTCATATTGAACATCTCCAATCCCAAATTAAATCTAGAATCGGCTTCCTATTTCGCAACAAAGCCTCCTTCACTCACGCTGCCAAACATACCCTCGTCAAACGGACTATCCTACCGATCCTCGACTTCAGCGATATCATTTACAAAATAGCCTCCAACACTCTACTCAGCAAACTGGATGCAATCTATCACAGTGCCATTGTTTTGTCACCAAAGCCCCATATACCACCCACCACTGCGACCTGTATGCTCTCGTCGGCTGGGCCTGGCTACATATTCGTTGCCAGACCACTGGCTCCAGGTCATCTATAAGTCTTTGCTAGGTAAAGCTCCGCCTTATCTCAGCTCACTGGTCACCATAACAACACCTGTAGCATACGCTCCGGCATGTATATTTCACTGGTCATCCCCAAAGCCAACACCTATATTGGCCGCCTTTTCTTCCAGGTCTCTGCTGCCAATGACTGGAACAAATTGCAAAAATCGCTGAAGTTGGAGACTTATATCTCCCTCACTAACTTTAAGCATCAGCTATCTGAGCAGCTCACCGATTGCTGCAGCTGTACACATCCCATCTGTAAATAGCCCATCCAACTACCTACCTCATCCCCATATTGTTTTTACTTGCATTTCTTTGCTCTTTTGCACACCAGTATTTCCACTTACACATCATCATCTGCACATCTATCACTCCAGTGTTCATTTGCTAAATTGTTATTACTTCGCTACTATGGCCTATGTATTGCCTTACCTCCTTACTCCATTTGCATACACTGTATACAGATATTTCTATTGTTATTGACTGTACTTTTGTTTATCCCATTTGTAACTTTCTATGTTTTTTTCGTGTCACACTGCTTTGCTTTGTCTTGGCCAGGTCGCAGTTGTAAATGAGAACTTCTTCTCAGCTGGCCTACCTGGTTAAATAAAAAAATATATATACATTTTTTTTTTAAACAAGTATGCTTCGTTGAAGTCAGTATTGCTTTGTAACTTAAGAGTTATGCCTTTTTATGTGAATCTATTACTTTTATAAGGATTTTAAATGTACTTGCTTTGATAATGGCTTCTCATGACCCTTCCTTTTGTTCTTAGTCAGCTAAACACATAATACAGTACTTGTTTAATGGAGTCAGATAAACATTTTAATAGGCTCATTGTGGGTCGCGTGTGCGGTGTATATAATATGCATATATATATCCATTTTTTTCCCCAATACAGTAATATGTGTAGAATTGCAAGAAATTCGTTTTAAAATGCTAAATTCTTTCAGCCTCATTGCAAAATATGTAGAATAGCACAAGATTAGATTAAATCTGATGCACTACTGGGTCATTGTGGCATTCAACACCGACAAGAGAACAAAGGGAAATATTAAAACACGAGCCATAGTAATATTTAGTGAAGCAAATTTGAGATCATGATCATGACATTTCTTGAAATTGAAATTTGATCACTTGGAGAGAAGAACCATTGGTAGACAGTACTTGTGTTGTTGATGATGCGTCATCATGAGGATCCTGTTTCACCTATGGACCGGTGACTGAGTCGATAGCCTAATCTGTTGTTTGTTCTTCACTCACTGTAATAGGTTATGCTTTCAATATGTTTCTATGTGTAAACCTTCTCCCTCTTATCTCTCCTGGCTAGTCAAACAAGCCTGGAGAATACGGAATAAATCTCCAAAATGAGAAACGCTGGTCCATGACAAGCCAAGCGGCCATTTGTCTAACGTCCAGACCTCCTCTACAATCCCCTGTAGAAGACCCCCATGAGTTAATCCCCCTCAGATCTCACCAGCGCCTGATTTACACCATTTATTTAATCATCTTTTAGAAAGCAATTACCAAGTTGTTTTCATGCAGCCCACACAAAAAAAATAATATATACACTCTGAAGAGAAATCCCTTTGAAGATGTCAGAAGAAAGTGAACACAACTCAGTGGTGTCATCACTTCTATGGCGAGGCGATATTTTGTTTAAGGAGTCACAAAGAAGAGACACTCCTGGCTGTTGCTGTCACAAAGTGATAACTTTTGGAGGCGTCTCAAGAGCGACTGACATTGAGATGCACTTTAAAGAGGGAACCAGGTTATTTACACTCATCTGTCCTGCAGACAGTCAACTTCCTTCAGTTTATAGGGGAGCTTTGAAGGACCTCCGGTCACCAAATATGTTGTACTCCATAACATTATATTATTGAAAGCCAACAGATCCATATTTGATTGTGGAGACCGTTGCAGTATGTTCCTGTTTTTTTGCGACAAATAATCTTTTTGTGTATGACAAACACTGTACAAATGATTGGCTTTATAATTGAATTAGGATTGCATTTGATTATGGATTGACATGTTTTGTGCTATGATCATACATTTTCTGGTATACACAAAAACACAAGTTCAAACACGCAGGGACATAATACACTTGCATACACACTGGTACACACTGGTGACACATGGTACTGTAGTTGATTAGTGCCTTGTTGCAATGTTCAGATTAGATTTTTTTTTATTTTTTAAAGATGACGATCGGATACAACCTGGCCCTGTCGTTCACGGACCAATAACAAGTGCAGTCGTCAAGGACGGTGCTGTCGCTTCACATTAAGTGACACGTAAATCCACAGTGGGTGGAGAGGCGCTATTCCGGAGGCATGGGCCTGACATAAATTCACCGTGAAAAGTCTCTGTCTTCGGCTACATGGTCCAAAGGACAGTCTTACCTACTGTAGCTGTGAAAACCGGGTTAACTATCTACACACATACACGCACCCATGCATAAACACACACGCAAGACGTTATGGAGTTACGAATTGCAAATATATGGAGGGTCGGAAACAGTCTCAGGCTTGAGGAACGTGTAGATCTTAATTGATCGTACCCTTGGATTAAACAAAACCAAGTTTTCGTTACTTACAAAACAGCAGCATCTCAAAAAACAACGCACTTCATACTGTACACGTGCAGATGTGCACGCCTTGTGACTACGATGATAAAGAAAATAAGAAAAAAACACCATAATTGTCTCTAAGAGAATTTATTGCATGCGACTTCCACATAAAAGCGGATATTGGTAAGGAAAAAAAGTTTCGTATTTACTTTCACTCATTTAAGTGTAATGTGGAAGGAATTGCCTCTTGTGTGCTGGAAAGCTCTTCGTTTTAATCAGGAGGAAAGGCAGCCGTCATAATATTTAAAATTAGACTTTAATATTTCATTCTCGATACGAGGGTTTATTCTCATTAAACAGCCGAGGCTTTTTCTGTATCTTCAAATGTCAGAGAGAGAACGTGAGAATTAACCACCATTTACTCTTTAGGAGAAGCTCTTAAGATGATTTCCTATGTCAAATATCCTAACGTGTCATTGGTTGGCTTTAGAACACAGGCTAAAGCATGCATAAATGGCTGTACATTAGTAATAAGAAGATTTTGCACTTTTATTTCACAATGGAATGTCCACGGTGCAGATTTTGCTCTACCAATTTAATCGCAAGAACCATGTAGAGTTATGTGAAACACCAATGAGAGGTGAAGGATCTTATCAAGTGTGTTTGATGTTCACTATGTAGCTCCACGTGTGTACTTCAGTGTTATCCGCCGTATCTATTGAAACGTCCCCCTCCCTCTCCTATAACACATGGATAGCCCACGCAAACACCCCCTTTCCCACCGGGAATGGAGCATTGCTATTGGTTTATCACTGTCCAGTGTGCAATGGCCACAGTAATTAGAAAAGCTTGGGCATGCATTTGCAGTGTCCTGGTTAGGTCCGGATCACCAATAACAGCATTTATTGTTTTCTAATCAGGGGCCCTTTGGCTGCTCCGATCAGTCAGTAAATAATGGAGATGTCAATACTTTCAGCACCATGTCTCACAGCCCCCTCTCCCTCGCAACATATAAACCCTCATTAATCACACATTACGTTTGAAAAGAGTTCAAACTGTCAAGCTCTGAAACCACGCTCCCCACCCACCCCCCCTTTAACACCCAGCTCCCCCCTACATTAGTGGTCAACCAGCCAAAATCTCCTCTCGTCATGTAGGCACTTCCATTGATTAGCACTTCTAGCCTCTGTTCTGGACCAGGAATTACCCTTCTAATCTTGTAGTGAGTTATTTGCTGGAGACCAATCACCCTGATCAGGCATATTGCCATCTCTGTAACAGTGTGAACTTGATGTCCTGAGAGCACCCGCTTTGCTATTTTTCTTATTCAATATGATCCACAAGGACAGGGTTCATTGAATATGATCGCTTTATCCATGTCAAGTGTTGCAAACTAGATTTGGAGTTCATTGTGTTTCAGAGGCACTGCAATCCAAGATAAAGGTCCCACGCACAGGCTCTGGCAACTCAACATTGCTTGACTGCCATTATGTCCAGTGAAGAATCATGAGCACTCACCAACAGGATTAGCCCAATTGCCACTGTTAGCAAATAACACTGTAATAACAGTGATGGGAAACTAGCTCAAGAAAACTAGCTCAAGGATCATGTCACTGATTTAGAAGCTAATGAAATGTAAAGCTAGTCTGCTGAGGAAAAAGATATACATACTGTAGTCATCAGTTTGTTTTAACAGTTTCAGTCCTGCTATATATTACTTATTGTGTGCCTCAGGTTTTTATGTTGTTTCTAATGCTCCAAAATGTTTCCCCATAATTAGGTTGAGAACCACATGAAAGCTATATGTTACTGTACAGGAAGTGATTCAACATTCCCCCCTGTCAAACATGTTCCTCCTTCGAAGCTCTAATGAGATTTAGGGTTTAACATCAACTTTAACATAAACTGCTGTTTAGATTAGTTTCCCTCCATTTGGCAAGCCTTTGAAAAACAAAAATGAGTGACTCCCCCTCTATGTCTGATCTCTGTCTGTCATTTACTCCACATCATGAACTCATTAGTGACCTGCCTACAGTACAGGATATGATCTTGGATACTGGAGCCTGTGACGACAGTTCTACTGCAGCCATTTTGGAGCTTAGAGAGTAGAGAGTCTTAGAGTAGAGAGTCTTCAAATCATTCACTCAACCATTTTGTCATGATTTTGAGCAAGATAATAGATGTTTCAGTGGCCGTGTCCGAATACCCATGCTAGCGTAATACATACTTAAACTGCATACTATGTACTCATTGTGGCATACTATTTAGCACGTAATAAAAAGTATACGGCATGCCACGGCCGCAACGCAGTAGCGGCTCCTGACTGGGTAGGTGAGGCGGGGCCGAGTGGGTGGGGATTTTTCCAAATTCAACAGACATGCATCACAATAACCAGCCTGATAATAGCTAATTTCCAATTAAATTAAATTCTCTAAACTCTGAATAGGATAAGAATGGAGTTATTGGCCTACTCAGGATGATTACTGGCAGACTATCACATTCGACCTATACCGTAGTAGACCATATAGCTCATCTATCCTATTTAAAAAGGACTAAAGACCGAAACAAATCATATTGGTTCCTTTTCAACATATTTATTAGTGAAATCAAAGTGCTGTAAAATACAGTATATAATCAAATAGACTAGTACACACACCAGGGAAGTTAGAAACCAATATACACAAGCAGTTAGGAAAGCAAAGGCTAGATTTTTCAAACAGAAATTTGCATCCTGGAGCACAAACTCCAAAAAGTTCTGGGACACTGTGAAGTCCATGGAGAATAAGAGCACCTCCTCCCAGCTGCCCACTGCACTGAGGCTCGGAAACACTGTCACCACCGATAAATCTACGATAATCGAGAATTTCAATAAGCATTTGTTGCTTTCCACCTGGCTACCCCTACCCCGGTCAACAGCTCTGCACCCCCCGCAGCAACTTGCCCAAGCCTCCCCCATTTCTCCTTCACACAAATTCAGATAGCTGATGTTCTGAAAGAGCTACAAAATCTGGACCCCTACAAATCAGCTGGGCTAGACAATCTGGGCCCTCTATTTCTAAAATTATCTGCAGCAAATGTTACATTCCCTATTACTAGCCTGTTCAACCTCTCTTTCATATCATGAGATCCCTAAAGATTGGAAAGCTGTCGCGTTCATCCCCCTCTTCAAAGGGGGAGACACTCTAGACCCAAACTGTTACAGGCCTATATCTATACCCTGCCTTTCTAAAGTCTTCGAAAGTTAACAAACAGATCACTGACCATTTCGAATCCCACCATACCTTCTCGACTATACAATCCGGTTTCTGAGCTGGTCATGGGTGCACCTCAGCCATGCTCAAGGTCCTAAACGATATCATAACCGCCATCGATAAAAGACAGTACTGTGCAGCCGTATTCATCGACCTGGCCAAGGCTTTCAACTGTCAATCACCGCATTCTTATTGGCAGACTCAACAGCCTTGGTTTCTCAAATGACTGCCTCGCCTGGTCACCAACTACTTCTCAGATAGAGTTCAGTGTGTCAAATTGGAGGGCCTGTTGTCCGGACCTCAGGCAGTCTCTATGGGGGTACCACAGGGTTCAATTCCCGGTCGACTATTTTCTCTGCATACATCAATGAAGTGGCTCTTGCTGCTGGTGATTCTCTGATCCACCTCTACGCAGACGACTCTTCTTTGGACATTGTGTTAACAAATCTCCAGACGAGCTTCAATGCCATACAACACTCCTTCCGTGGCCTCCAATCCAAAATTAAATCTAGAATCGGCAACAAAGCATCCTTCACTCATGCTGCCATACATACCCTCGTAAAACTGACTATCCTACCGATCCTCGACTTCGGATATATCATTTACAAAATAGCCTCCAACACTCTACTCAACAAATTGGATGTAGTCTATCACAGTGCCATTCGTTTTGTCACCAAAGCCCCATATACTACCCATCACTGCGACCTGTATGCTCTTGTTGGCTGGTGTTGTGTCTTTGGCTATGCCGGATTAAGTGATATGACATGCTATTCTATAAAATAATTTCTCCGTAATTAATATTACCTGATTGAGCTAATCATGTAAATGTAATTAACTAGAGAGTCGGGCACCACAAAATAATATTTATAGAGCTGTTACCTTCCGAATAAACTCTTAAAGACCTAGTGCTATTTAACATCAATAACAGTCAATATTAATCGTCATCTTAATTCAGTCTCATCTGAAAGTTGTAAATTCTTGGTTATCTCAACGAACCCTGGATAACAATTTGAATCAGCATTACAAATTGGGTTTAATCATTTAATTAGTAAACACCTAACTAATCACACAGAATTACACATACACATAATTAAATCATAACTTGATTACAAATTACGTCATAAAGGAAAACGTCCCTAGCGGGCAGAACAGATATGACAGCTTGTTACAAAAAGAAAAGGGGCTGGGTTTTAGTGAAGGAGCGGAAAGACTGAGGAACAAAGGCCGAAGCTGTGCTATCGTAAATACAGTATCTTATGCATTCTAAATTACCGCCCATTTGGAAAAGGAAAATGCAATAAATATTTGCTCTGAGCTGTGCTTCGGTAGGTTGGTGGTAGATGGAAGGCCGTGTTGCCCAACCGAGTCCTTTGAAGAATGTCTCTGGTTGTCAATTGGATACGTTGTAATAACAGCGCTGTGTGGTAGACGGGATACTCTGTCTGTTCCTTCCTAACCTGCGTTTGCAGCTGCTGTTGCTAACTCAACGGCTAGGAGGTATCACTTCTGTATTGAATAAGAGTTCAAAGTTCATACCATTCACAACCAAAGCTCACGCTGATGTTGGCTTCATTCTGTAGTTATTATCTGAACCATTCTGACATTGTCCTACATCCTCGGAACAGGAGGTTATATTGTCGTCAAGGGCTTATATAGGAAGGGAGAGGAGGGCGTGTTTGAAAAGTTTTATAGCCCATGTCCCTTCACAGGGGCAGGCCACTGATTGAGTTGAGCCCTATTTTATGAAAACCCAAATCTCACATTTTAAAAGCTAAAATCACATTTCATCCCATCACAAATAATTTCATATTCAAACATTGAAACTGAACAACAATTCCATGTGAATCCGATAATTCTGATGTGTAGACTTTCCACTGTAGAGTTTATGTCATCTTATCATTGATGAGAATGTCTCAGATGACAACCGAACTGACATCATATTCATTAAGTACCACCGCATATATTCCATTGGTCGGATTACCAGAATATAGTTCATTTCCCCCACCCCCTTCGAATGTTCCCAGAATCTCTCCAAGAGTTTTGCAAATGTAACCTCAGTAGGGTAGAAAGAGGAAAAGGGGGGGAAGAGGTATTTATGACTGTCATAAACCTACCCTCCAGGCCAACGTCATGACACTGGCCCTCGCTTCATATTCGTCGCCAAACCCACTGGCTCCAGGTCATCTATAAGTCTTTGCTAGGTAATGCCCCGCCTATTCTCAGCACACTGGTCACCATAGTAGCACCCACCCACAGCACGCGCTCCAGCGGGTATATTTCACTGGTCACCCCCAAAGCCAACACCTCATTTGGCCACCTTTCCTTCCAGTTCTCTGCTGCCAATGACTGGAATGAATTTCAAAAATCACTGAAGCTGGAGACTTATATCTCCCTCACTAACTTTAAGCATCAGCTGTCAGAGCAGCTTACCGATCATTGCACCTGTACACAGCCCATCTGTAAATGCCCCACCCAACTACCTCATCCCCATATCGTTATTTATTTTTTGCTCCTTTGCACCCCAGTATCTCTACTTGCACATCTATCACTCTAGTGTTTAATTGCTAAATTGTAATTATTTTGCCAGTTTGGCCTATTTATTGCCTTACTTCCCTAATCTTATTACATTTGCACACACTGTATATAGACTTTTCTATTGTGTTATTGACTGTACGTTTGTTTATTCCATGTGTAACTCAGTGTTGTTTGTGTCGCACTGCTTTCCTTTATCTTGGCCAGGTCGCAGTTGTAAATGAAAACCTGTTCTCAACTGGTCTACCTGGTTAAATAAAGAAGAAAAAGAAGAAATCTTTTAAATGTTAGTGATGGCTGTTTAACAGTCTGATGGCCTTGAGATAGAAGCTGTTTTTCAGTCTCTCGGTCCCAACTTTGATGCACATGCACTGACCTCGCCTTCTGGATGATAGCGGGGTGAACAGGCAGTGGCTCGAGTGGTTGTTGTCCTTCATGATCTTTTTGGCCTTCCTGTGACTTTGGGTGCTGTAGGTGTCCTGGAGGGCAGGTAGTTTGCCCCCGGTGATGCATTGTGCAGACCTCACTACCCTCTGGAGAGCCTTGTGATTGTGGGCGGAGCAGTTGCCGTACCAGGCGGTGATACAGCCCGACAGGATGATCTCGATTGTGCATCTGTAAAAAGTGTTTTTGGTGATAAACCACATTTCTTCAGCCTCCTGATATTGAAGAGGCTCTGTTGCACCTTCTTCACCACACTGTCTGTGTGGGTGGACCATTTCAGTTTGTCTGTGATGTGTACGCCCAGGAACTTAAAACTTTCAACCTTCACTGCTGTCCATTCGATGTGGATAGGGGGGTGCTCCCTCTGCTGTTTCCTGAAGTCCACGATTATCTCATTTGTTTTGTTGACGTTGAGTGTGAGGTTGTTTTCCTGACACCACACTCAGAGGGCCCTCACCTCCTCCCTGCAGGCCGTCTCGTCGTTGTTGGTATTCAAGCCTACCACTCTAGTGTTGTCTGCAAACTTGATGATTGAGTTGGAGGTGTGCATGGCCACGCAGTCATGGGTGAACAGGAAGTACAGGAGAGGGCTGAGTACGCACCCTTGTGGGGCCCCAGTGTTGAGGATCAGCGGGGTGGAGATGTTGTTTCCTACCCTCACCACCTGGAGGCGGCCTGTCAGAAAGTCCAGGACCCAGTTGCACAGGGCGGGGTCGAGACCCACTATTTGACAGCCTTGAGGTTAGCCTAGCATCGTGCAACACCGAGAGAGAATTGCTTGGGGAAGATTAAAGAGTTCATGCTTCCATGGGATATCGGTTACTACCTAGGAGTACCGTCTGCATTGATAGCTGCGCTTGCTGTGGCTCTTATGAGGAAACCTGCACGGAACTGCCATACTTCACTGAGGGAATATCTACGAGTAGTGAGTAACCACAACGGTGGGGTGCTTTGGGACTTGATGTGTGTCGTCATTTTTTTTTAGCTCCTAAACGCGCCAACGGGGTTAAGCAAGCTCAAAATAATTTGGACATGGGTTGTGCACGACTCATTGGGTTTATTATTTTTATTTATTTTGATGTGATGCATTGAAAATGTAATTATACACATCTTGAACCTTATGTATGTTGCCTTGGAGTCATTTCCTGTTTCAATTTAATTTAATGCATGGGAAAGCATATCCTTATACAATAACAAAAATCTATAATCATTCCATCTGAAGTTAATACCCTATTTGTCACCACCCTAGAGAGTTTACAATAGGGATTCTTATTGCGCTTCTCACCTAACATCCCATGCTGTTGAGATATTCTACGTAAGGTAATATCGTGAGAATCAAATTCGAGCCTGGTGAGAGGGTTACATATACATCGGAGAAGACTGAACTATAACAAAATTGTTTGACCTAGTAACACCAGATTTAAAAAAAATTAAAACATTGATTGATTATGAAATAATGAAAAATATGAATAACATTCCACCCATGAGGCCCCTAGATGGCAATTTGATCATTTGACTGCAATAAAGGGCCACGGTATACTCGATTTTTGAAATGCCGTGTAGCATTAAACTTAATTTTTGTACTCAAACAGCCTACTCTTTAGGACGAACGTATGGGTATTCAGACATTACCTGTTTCTCTTATTTTCTGAATTTTTTCCCATTTTAAAATTGTATTACAGAATTCAGAATTCTTAGTATGCTGATCAGTTTAAGGAGCAGTAGTGTTTGTGATTTAAACACCTCACATAGTTGATGCTGATTTTAATGTCCTAAGCAGAGAGCTGGGGCGATATTCCACTTCCCATCGCAAGAAAAGTATACATTTTTTGGGGTCATTATTTTCTATCATTCAAGGAATACCACAGTTCATGTGAATTCTGGACAGCCACTCAAATCTGCTGATTATTTATACATCCCTCCCTCTCTTTT
The DNA here is from genome assembly GCF_045791955.1 of Oncorhynchus clarkii lewisi. Classification (NCBI taxonomy): domain Eukaryota; kingdom Metazoa; phylum Chordata; class Actinopteri; order Salmoniformes; family Salmonidae; genus Oncorhynchus; species Oncorhynchus clarkii. The sequence continues at coordinate 58,292,803 of NC_092152.1, forward strand.
CCAGATTAAGATCTCAGGTTCCCCTGTGGACATGATGCTGCACATGGAACATGCTGTGGGATGCACTCCACTCCACACATACCAAAGAGACATGCACCCCTGCACTGCTTAAACATTGAGTCAGGAAATAGATTTGAAAAAAGTGCCATTTCCTCCCTCTTCCTCCTTCCTCCATGCTCACTGATGATGAAAAGACCACCGCTGACGGGCGAAGCAGAAAGACATTTTTCAACTTAAATGCCCAGAGGTTATGTACCATAATATTCAGTCAAAAATTAACCACCTCTACCATGGGCCTGTCTGGGACTGAAGACCATGCGAGGTGATTCCATGGAGTTGAGATTCTTCCAGCATGGCTGCAATTTTGCTATGAATATTACATTTTCACATCACAAGAACCAGTGCCAACCTAAATGGAGCCTCATCTTTCTGTTTCCATTCATCCGCTGAGAGATATTGACAGAAGCCATAACCAAATCTGTAAATCAGCCGCTTAGGCACACAATCAGATTGATCAACATCAAAAAAATGCACATTCCTGTACACAAAACATGACATAGAAATAGACAGACCAGGTCAATACAGGTGAAAGCTATGATCCCTTATTGATGTCAGTTGTGAAATCCACTTCAATCAGTGTAGATGAAGGGGAGGAGACAGGTTAAAGAAGGATTTTTAAGCCTTGAGACAACTGAGACATGGATTGTGTATATATGCCATTCAGAGGGTGAACGGGCAAGGCAAACCAGTCTGTTCAACCTCTCTTTCGTTTTGTCCGAGATCCCTAAAGATTGGAAAGCTGCCACGGTCATCCCACTCTTCAAAGGGGGAGACACTCTAGACCCAAACTGTTATGGACCTATATCCATCCTGCCCTGCCTTTCTAAAGTCTTTGAAAGCCAAGTTAATAAACAGATTACTGACCCTTTCGAATCCCACCGTACCTTCTCCGCTGTGCAATCCGGTTTCCGAGCTGGTCACGGGTGCACCTCAGCCACGCTCAAGGTACTAAACGATATCATAACCGCCATCGATAAAAGACAGTACTGTGCAGCCGTCTTCATCGACCTAGCCAAGGCTTTCGATTCCAAATGCATGCTTTTCAACCGTTCACTGCCCTGCAAATATCTAGGTGTCTGGCTAGACTGTAAACTCTCCTTCCAAACTCATATCAAATATCTCCAATCCAAAATCAAATCTAGAATCGGCTTTCCATTCCGCAACAAAGCCTCCTTCACTCACGCCGCCAAACTTACCCTAGTAAAACTGACTATCCTACCGATCCTCGACTTTGGCGATGTCATCTACAAAATAGCCTCCAATACTCTACTCAGCAAATTGGATGTAGTCTATCACAGTGCCATCCGTTTTGTTACCAAAGCAACTTATACCACCCACCACTGCGACCTGTATGCTCTAGGCGGCTGTCACTCGCAACATATTTGTCGCCAGACCCCCTGGCTCCAGGTCATCTGTAAGCCTATGCTAGGTTAAACTCTGCCTTATCTCAGCTCACTGGTCACGTTAACAACACCCACCTGTAGCACGCGCTCCAGCAGGTACATCTCACTTGTCATCCCCAAAGCTAACACCTTCTTTGGCCGCCTTTCCTTCCAGTTCTCTGCTGCCAGTGACTGGAACAAATTGCATAAATCGCTGAAGCTGGAGACTTATATTTCCCTCACTAACTTTAAACATCAGCTATTTGAGCAGCTAACCGATCGCTGAAGCTGTACATAGTTCATCTGTAAATAGCCCACCCAATCTACCTACCTCATCCCCATATTGTTTTTATTTACTTTGCTGCTCATTTGCACACCAGTATGTATCACTACTTACACAGCATCATCTGCTCATCATCATCTATCACTCCAGTGTTAATCTGCTAAATTGTAATTACTATGGCCTATTTATTGCCTTACCTCCTCATGCCATTTGCACACTGTATATAGACTTTCTGTATTTTCTAGTATGTTATTGACTGTATGTTTGTTTATTCCATGTGTAACTCTGTGTTGTTGTTTCTGTCACACTGCTTTACTTTCTCTTGGCCAGGTCGCAGTTGTAAATGAGAACTTGTTCTCAACTAGCTTACCTGGTTAAATAAAGGTGAAATAAAAAAGTGTAAAAAGTGCCTTTGATTGGGGTGTGGTAGGTGCCAGGATAACTGAGTCCAGAACTGCAACAATGCTGGGTTTTTCACACTCACTAGTTTCCTGTGTGTATCAAGAATGGACATCCAGCCAATTTGACACCATTGTGGAAGCATTGGAGTCAACGTGGGCCAGCATCCTTGTTGAACGCTTTCGACACATTGCAGAGCCCATGCCATGACGAATTGAAGCTGTTCTGAGGGCAAAAGGTGACCAAAGGTATGTGTTCACTTGCTCGTCGAACATCTCATTCCAAAATCATGGGCATTAATATGGAGTTGGTCCCCCCTTCGCTGCTCTAACAGCCTCCATTCTTCTGGGAAGGCTTTCAAATAGATGTTGGAAGGAACATTGCTGCGGTGAATTGCTTCTAATCAGACACAAGAGCATTAGTGAGGTCAGGCACTGATGTTGGGTAATTGAGCCTGGCTCGCAGTCCCGAAGGAGTTTGATGGAGTTGAGGTCAGGGCTCTTTGCAGGCCAGTCAAGTTATTCCACACTGATATAGACAAACCATTTCTGTATGGGCCTCGCTTTTGTGCAGGGGTTATTGTCATGCTGTAACCGGACATGGCCTTCCCCAAACTGTTGCGACAAAGTTGGAAGCACAGAATCATCTAGAATATCATTGTATGCCGTAGTGTTAAGATTCCCCTTCATTTGAACTAAGGGGCCTAGCCTAAAACATGAAAAACAGCCCCAGACCATTATTCCCCCTCCACCAAACCTTACAGTTGGCAATATGCATTCGGGCAGGTAGTGTTCTCCTGGCGTTCGCCAAACCCAGATTTGTCTATCGGACTGCCAGTTGATGAAGCATGATTCGTCACTCCAGAGAACGCGTTTCCAGTGATCCAGAGTCCAATGGCGACAAGCTTTACAGCACTCCAGCCGACGCTTGGCATTACGCATGGTAATCTTAGGCTTGTGTGTGGCTGCTCGGCCATGGTAACCCATTTCAGGAAGCTCCAGACGAACAGTTCTTGTGCTGACGTTGCTTCCAGAGGCAGTATGGACACGGTAGTGAGTGTTGCAACCGAGGAAAGACGATTTTTAAGCACTATGTGCTTTGGCACTCGGTTGTCCTGTTCTGTGAGCTTGTGTGTCCTACGACTTCACGGCTGAGACATTGTTAATCCAACACATTTCCACTTCACAATAACAGCCCTTACAGTTGACTGGAGAAGCACTAGCAGGGCAAAAATGTTACGAACTGACTTGTTGGAAAGGTGACATCCTATGACGGTGCCACATTGAAAGTCACACTGACGTCAGTAAGGTCATTCTACTATTTTTTTTATATATTTTTTTACTATATATATATATACAGTACCAGTCAAAAGTTGGACACAGCTACTCATTCAATGGTTATTCTTTATTTTGACTATTTTCTACATAGTAGAATAATAAGGAATACATCAAAACTATGAAATAACATAGAATCATATTTTATATTTGAATTTTTTTAGAGTAGCCACCCTTTGCCTTGATGATAGCATTGCACACTCTTGGCATTCTCTCAACCAGCTTCATGAGGTAGTCATGTACCTGTAATGCATTTCAATTAATAGGTGTGCCTTGTTAAATGTTAATTTGTTGAATTTCTTTCCTTCTTAATGCGTTTGAGCCAATCAGTTGTGTTGTGACAAGGTAGGGGTGGTATGCAGAAGATAGCCCTATTTGGTAAAATACCAAGTCCATATTATGGCAAGAACAGCTCAAATAAGCAAACAGAAATGCATCATTACTTTAAGACATCAAGAACTTTTAAGTCAATCAAAAACTTTGAAAGTGCAGTCACAAAAACCATCAAGCGCCATGATGAAACTGGCTCTCATGAGGACCGCCACAGGAAAGGAAGACCCAGAGTCACCTCTCCAGTAGAGGATAAGTTAATTAGAGTTACAAGCCTCAGAAATTGCAGCCCAAATAAATGCTTCACAGTTCTAGTAGCAGACACGTCTCAACATCAACTGTTCAGAGGAGACTACATGAATCAGGCCTTCGTGGTTTAATTGCTGCAATGAAACCACTACTAAAGGACACCAATAAGAAGAAGAGACTTGCTTGGGCCAAGAAACACGAACAATGGACATTAGACCAGTGAAAATCTGTCCTATGGTCTGATGAGTCCAACCGATGAGTCCAACGGCCATGTCTTTGTGAGACGCAGAGTAGGCGAACAGATTATCTCCGCAATCGTGGTTCCCAAAGTGAAGGATGGAGGAGGTGGTGTGATGGTGTGGGGGTGCTTTGCTGGTGATACTGCCAGTGATTTATTTAGAATTTAAGGCATACTTAACCAGCATGGCTACCACAGCATTCTGCAGGGATTACGCCATCCCATCTGGTTTCGCGTTTAGTGGGACTGTCATTTGTTTTTCAACAGGACAATGACCTAACACACCCCCATGCTGTTTAACTGCTGCTACTCTCTGTTGTTATCATCTATGCATAGTCACTTTAATAACTCTACCCACATGTATATATCACCTCAACTAACTGGTGCCCCCACACATTGACTCTGTACTGGTACCCCCCTATATATAGTATCGCTATTGTTATTTTACTGCTGCTCTTTAATTACTTGTTACTTTTATTTCATATTGTTACCGGAATTTTGTATTATTTTTAATTTTAAAAAATGTTTAACTGCATTTTCGGTTAGTGGCTCGTAAGTAAGCATTTTGCTGTTGTATTCAGTGCATGTGACTAATAAAATTTGATTTGATTCGACTTGAAGTATTCACACCCCTGAGTAAATACATGCTAGAATCACCTTTGGTAGCGATTACAGCTGTGAGTTTTTCTGGGTAAGTCTCTAAGAGCTTTGCCCACCGGGATTGTACAATATTTGCACATTATTATTTTTAAATTCTTCAAGCTCTGACCAGTTGGTTGTTGATCATTGCTAGAAAGCCTATTTCAAGTCTTGCCATAGATCGTCAAGCCAATTTAAGGCAAAACTGTAACTGGGCCACTCAGGAACAATCAATGTCATCTTGGTAAGCAACTTCAGTGTATATTTGGCCTTATGTTTTAGCTTATTATCCCGCTGAAAGGTAAATATGTCTCCCATTGTCTGTTGGAAAGCAGACTGAACTAGGTTTTCCTCTAGGATCTTGCATGTACTATTCTGTTTCTGTTAATCCTAATCTCTTCCTCATCTCCCATACCATCTAATGTGACTAGCCGTGATGCTTCTCCCTCTTTTTCCCCTGCCCAGCTACAAAGTTTCTCCCTGCAGGCAGTCACTGAGTCTGAGATGATAAAGGAGCTCCTTAAACTTGACCCCCAAAAAACATCTGGATCAGATGGCTTAGATCCTTTCTTCTTTAAGGTTGCAGCCCCTATCATTGCCACACCTATCTCTGACCTTTATAACCTGTCTCTCCTCTCTCGGGAGGTTCCCAATGCTTGGAAGGCAGCCACGGTGCGTCAAGTTGATCCTAACTTTTATAGGCCAATTGTCACGACTTCCGCCGAAGTCGGTCCCTCTCCTTGTTCGGGCGACATTCGGCGGTCGACGTCACCGGCTTTCTAGCCACCGCCGATCCACTGTTAATTTTCCATTTGTTCTGTCTTTGTCTTACACACCTGGCTTCACTCAACCAATTACTTGTTTATTATTTAACCCTCTGTTCCCCATGTTGTGTTTGTGAGTGATTGTTTATCGTAATTCGGTCCGTCTTTGTGGGCTCGTGATGCTACTTTGTAAATTTGTCTTTTTGAGTAAAATACGTTGATTACTCATATCTACTGTCCTGCATCTGACTCTCTACACCAGCTACACATGCCAGGACCCTTACACCAATTTCTATTTTGCCCTGTTTATCAAAAGTGTTGGAAAAACTTGTCAATAATCTACTGACTGGCTGTCTTGATGTCTATAGTATTCTCTCTGGTATGCAATCTGGTTTCCTCTCAGGTTATGGATGTGTCACTGCAACCTTAAAGGTCCTACATGATGTCACCATTGCCCTTGATTCTAAGCAATGTTGTGCAGCTATTTTTATTGACCTGGCCAAAGCTTTTGATACGGTAGACCATTCCATTCTAGTGGGCCGGCTAAGGAGTATTGGTGTCTCTGAGGGGTCTTTGGCCTGGTTTGCTAACTACCACTCTCAAAGAGTGCAGTGTGTAAAGTCTGAACATCTGCTGTCTCAGCCACCTCCTGTCACGAAGGGAATACCCCAAGGCTCGATCCTAGGGGGAAGTTACTGCCTGAGCCATTTATATGCAGATGATACAGTCTTATACTCAGCTGGCCTTCCCCGGATTTGGTGTTAAACAATCTACAAATCTTTCATAGTGTCCAACAAGTTTTCACTGCCCTTAACCTTGTTCTGAACAACTCCAAAGCAAAGGTCTGGGGTTTGGTAAGAAGAATGCTCTCCCCACAGGTGTGATTACTACCTCTGAGGGTTGAGAGCTTGAGGTAGTCACCTCATACAAGTACTTAGGAGTATGGCTAGACGGTACACTGTCCTTCTCTCAGCACATACTGTATCAAAGCTGCTGGCTAAGGTTACATCTAGACTTGGTTTCCGCTATCGTAATCGCTCCTCTTTCACCCCATCTGCCAAACTAACCCTGATCTAGATGGCCATCCTACCCATGCTAGATTACAGAAACGTCATTTATAGATCAGCAGGTAAGGGTGCTCTTGAGAGGCTAGATGTTCTTTACCATTTGGCCATCAGATCTGCCACCAATGCTCCTTATAGGACATATCACTGCACTCTATACTCCTCTGTAAACTGGTTATCTCTGTATACCTGTCACAAGACCCACTGGTTGATGTTTATTTATAAAACCCCTTAGGCCTCACTCCCCCCTATCTGAGATACCTACTGCAGCCCTCATCCTCCACATACAACACCCATTTTGCCAGTCACATTCTGTTAAAGGTCCCCAAAGCACACACATCCCTGGGTCGCTCGTCTTTTCAGTTCGCTGCAGCTAGCGACTGGAACGAGCTGCAAAAAACACTCAAACTGGACAGTGTTATCTCCATCTCTTCATTAAAAGACTCAATCATGGACACTCTTACTGATGGTTGTGGCTGCTTGATGTGATGTATTGTTTTCTCTACCTTCTTGCCTTTGTGTGTGCTGTTGTCTGTGCCCAATAATGTTTGTGCCATGTTTTGTGCTGCATTGTGCTGCTGCCATGTTGTTGTCTTCAAGTGTCGCTACCATGCTGTGTTGTCATGTGTTGCTGCCTTACTATGTTGTTGTCTTAGGTCTCTCTTCATGTAGTGTTGTGGTGTCTCTCTTGTCGTGTTGTGTGCTTTGTCCAGTATTCTTATTTTTATTTTTAATCCCTGCCCCCGTCCCCACAGGAGGCCTTTTGCCTTTTGGTAGGCTGTCATTGTAAATAATAATTTGTTCTTAACTGTCTTGCCTAGTTAAATAAATGTTAAATATATATATTTTTTTAAATACGCATAACATGATGCAGCCACCATCATGGTTGAAAATATGAAGAGTGGTACTCAGTGATTTGTTGGATTTGCCCCAAACAAAACGCTTTGTATTCAGGACATGAAGTTCATTTCCTTGCCACATTTGTTGCAGTTGTACATTGGTGCCTCATTGCAAACAGCATGTGTGTTTTGGAAAAGAAAACAAATCTGCAAAGGCTTCCTTCTTTTCACTCTGTCATTTAGATTAGTATTGTGGAGTAACTACAATGTTGTTGATCCATCTTCAGTTTCTCCTATCACAGCCATTAAACTCTGTGACTGTTTAAGTCACCATTGGCCTCATGGTGAAATCCATGAGCGGTTGACATTATGGGGTATTTGTGTGTTGACCGGTGACACAAAATCTCAATTTAATTCACTTTGAATTCACTCTGGAACAAAACAAAATATGGAAAAAGTCAAGTGGTCAAATATACTTCCTGAAGGCACTACTGTATTTATTTTTTATGCTCTCTACTTGTCACAATTCCAAATGGGACATTATTTGTTTTTACCTGAACATGCAAACACCATCAGATAGAATTCATAGCAAGCAGTCATATTCCAGTGCACTGGAATGACATTCAGATGAACTGGAATGACATTCACTCTCATGGGATGCATGGCCAAAAATAACTAACTGAAAGCCACACCCCCAATAAACCATGAATATGACCGCATTTTGTAATAAAGTATGTCACTGTGCTTCTATGACTATATGCACCATGCCATTACCTACTTCATTTGTTCCTTTGGCAAACAAGACAGCTCATAATCCAGTGCTTTGATCACAGTCAACACACCAATATTCAAGTATTATTTAGCTTTAAATTGCTACATTTTCTCTCAGCCCCATGGCAATATGTGTAGAATTGCAGGACATTTCCGCCGGCCCACCCACCAACACATTTTTGGCTATGCTACTGCTGTAAATACTGCCACATTTTAGGCATTTGTTGTGTACAGTATTTCGTTGGACAAATGATTTGGCAAGAGTAAACCAGAACCTCTGTTAAAGAATTTAGAGCATCAGCCCCTTCATTAAAGCCTGGGAGACCCTGTTGGAGGGCACCATATTTAGGCCCCTGATTTTCCTGTGCAGGAAGTGGATCGATAGAGGCTTTCAGTCGGCTCCACCATCCATTCCCTCGTGTTAACGACAGCCATAATTCACAATGCTGGGGGAGGGGGGGGTGGGGGGTCATATATATATATATATATATATCACCCCAGAGCTGTGACCTTTCTGTCTCCCTCTTGACAGCTCAGAGGAAAAAGGTGTCAATTAATGACATTTAGAAATTTCATATCACTCTCAATAACTCAGATTTTTACACAAACTATTGGTGGGCCGAGGTGGGCGTATGGTACAACCTTCCACAGCTAGATCAGAGTTGAGGCCAGCCATTAATGTCATCTCTTCCTATGCAATCATTTTGAACTCAGTTCAGCATAAAAGCCAATAGATCATCATAATTATCCCCAGATGATATATTACTCATATCAGATGTCCCATTTCAATCTCTGTCATAGCACTCCTCTGTGTCGCTTTGTATAAAAAGAGTGCTTCTTAATTAATGATCTTTAGAATTTTGATCTACAACAGATTTGGTCAGAAGACCCAAGGTACTGTGGTATAGAAGATTGGTCATGTGATTGCCTTACACACTTTCTCTACTACCCCCAGCCCCCCAGTCCCCCCCGTCCCCCGTCCCGTCCCCCATCCCTCCGTACCATGCCCCTGTCTGGCAGTCTATTCTGACTCCCCCTCTTTCTCCCTCTGCCTCCAAATGCTATGTCAGTTCCATATCAGTGACACTGGCTATTGAGCTGAGTATCAGTCCCATTCAAAAGTGGGAGTAAATAGCCGGGGGGTGACATAACCTTTCTTGTAGCGCCTGGGTGTACATATACAAATAATTGAAGCCCTTGACCCTGTCTAGCAGCATAGGGCTGTAAGTACAAACCTGACATTTTGATACCGCTTCGGGGGCCCTTCTCTCACTTATTTTTATATTTCAATAATCCATGACGGGCAGGAAAAGGGAGACGTGGGAAGTGTGAATGATTAACACTGTCAAGCTCAAATAATGTACTCAGAAAACAGACTATAAATCTGCTTCTGTGACATTTTCAAACCCAACACGCACATTCCCTCTTTAAATGCCATTCATTATTTATTTATATATTCCTGTGGTTTTTTTTTTTCATTTTATTATTTGGTCCTCCCCAAACCACAAACTGTATGTAACCTTTTCAATGTAACCTCACTCTGGATTCTGAGGTCTTGATAATGATACATAAAAAAAGGGTTCCAAAAGGGTTCTTCGGCTGTCCCCATAGTATAACCTTTTTTTGAATCCAGGTAGAACTATTTGGGGTTCCATGTAAAACCCTCTGGGGGAATGATTCTACATGGAACCCAATACGGTTCTTCCTGCTACTAAAAGGGTTATACCTGGAACCCCAAAATAATTATTCAAAGGGTTCTCCTATGGTGACAGCCAAGGAACCCTTTTAGGTTCTAGATAGCACTTTTTTTCTAATAGTATAGTATACGAGTGGAACACAGGACAGTCAGAGATGGGAAGGTCAGTGCCTATACTGGTTGTTGAATTTTCTGTGGTCAGCATATACTAATGCGCCAGGCTGATAAAGACTGACAGCTACCGACATCAGTCGGCCAGGTTGCCATGGAAGGGTCCTTACACAGGAGGGATATGCTTGTTTTCTCATCGACTTTGCATGGTTCAGTCGATGGTTATCTCTGACTATATGCCCTCATTGCAATCTCTGCCCAACCAACGCCCTCGTTTTACGTTCACGTTTTAATCATCGGCCTGTGATGTTTTGCTGTCACGGCTCAGAATTTACACCCCATCAACAGCATTTGCATATTGCCTAATATGGACATTTCCAATTCAGAGTGTCACTGACAGCCCACATGTTTCATGGCCATTATCCAACAATGTGCTGATAAGACCGATGAAGTTAATTCCTGACCTTAAGATTGACTCATTTTAACCCTGAACATTTTTTTTCAGTTCTAATCTATTTATTTTAGCTCAATCTTATTATTATACTTTTGATTAGCTTGTAATGTTCCAGCGTGTATTGAATATTAAATGAAATAAGTAACATTTGTGAAAATTGATCTCCTTTCCAGAAAAATCTAACCCAAACTGTCTTTGTGTTCAATAAGAAAATATGGCTAGATTGCTACGTATGAACCTCATTCCTTTTCTCCCTACTCTATCCCTACTTATTTACACGTTGTTTTGATACACAGCTGCCATCAGTGTGAAATATTAATGCAGAGGGCTGATTTGGGGTGTCGAGCAGTGTCATTCATTTGCCTTTTAATCATCCAGCAAAAAAAAGGGAAAATAAACTTCCCCTCTGATCGTCAAAGTCCTCCCAATGTCATCCACTTGCCTGTCTTGCCCCTCATTGACAGTTGCATTTTGAGAGTCAGTGAGTGGGTGAGTGTTCCCATGTTTTCTCTAGTTAGCCATGGAAGGATGCGACCCATGAAAATGTAAACATGACACAAACTCATCATAGCCACCAACAGGCCGTCCTAGGAAAAAAAGGGGGGGAAGTCAACATTGCCTTTCCTGAAAATGTCAAAATTAATTTTACATATCACAAAATGGCCGCCTAAGACTGCACATAGAAGTTGTTTGGTGTTAGCATCAAATTAGTACTATTTCATGACAAAATGGTGGGCCTCAAAATACCTAGCAAGAACTGTCTGAGACTGTGTAAGGACACTTTCTCAAGACATGTGCATTTTCCACATGCCTCATTGTTTAGTCCTTTGTTTGTTTCTTTTGAGAGCTCCAGTTAAGAGAGAATACGTTCTCAAAGGCACAAAGGGGACGAGCCATGATTAATGTGATTGCATTTAAAATTCGGCTTAATAACATTATCATAATTATTACATTAATCATCGGAACCCATTGACAGCATAAATGTTTCTCTAAATGTGATCATGTTCAAGAGGATATTAAGTAGTGACTATATTTTATTCAAAAACCACCGATAAAGATGTCTTGCCACATAGATACCTGTCCAGGCAGAGAAAGATTTATAACGCTGTTTAATTCCTAGGAAAATACAGTTAAGACTCTATATGCCCCTTTGTCTGAATTCTTAATAAGGGTATCTAATTAATATTTATAGCATAATTGCTTTTTCTGTTTTATTTTGTTTTTTTTTGTTGAAAAAGGAATAACAAGGCCAAAATACTGTTGTTGGTAATTAAGACAAATTCATTAATTATTAAAGATGCAAACATGTCAAGCAAGCATAACTAATTATTTGAGCGTGTTAACAGTTGTTTAATGTTAGCAGCCAATTCATTATTTAGTGTGTGCATGCCATTTTTTGCATTGTTTGAAATGCGAAAAGATAAGTGGGGTGAAGGAAGTCTGTCTTTATTTTCAGAACAAGGAGTCAAAATCCCCAAGTTTTACATCTCTAAATATACACCGCGGGTCAGTGCAGTCTGTGGGGTGATTCTAGGCAAGTGGTTCAAATTCCCTCCCATTGTTCTAGTCGTGTGAGAAGGCATCAAGCAGGAAGTAGAAGTAATGCGCCGGCAGACAACTTATGTTGTTATGTCTTAATTGTCACCTGGTGCGCTTACAATCTGGAGCACTGTCAAAACCCAGATCTGACCCTCTCTTAGCTGAGGAGAGGAAGGGGTGGTGAGGCAACAAACAAAACAAAAAAATGGCTAATTGGAAACATTCGCTTTTATTAACCTGAGGCCGAATATGTTGTCAGATGTATTAACCTTGAGATGGTGGGGTTGGGGTTTAAAGAACCTATGAACCAATCCCATTGCACTAGGTATAGGCATGCTGCCAGAAAAACATTTTCTGCTAAAACATCCTTAAACATTTGTTCCTCATGCCCAAATCTATTTGCGTAAGGCGCTTGATGGAAATCACCATAGATGTTCAGAACCCATGACCATTGTCATGTGGAAATTGTCAATTAGGTTTAGGGCTGAAAGATTTGTCAGTTTTAATCATTGTTTTTGTTTCTTTCTTTAATTTTTCATTGTGGAGATTGTGAATTCTAAGGTTCGGTGGGCAGGATGACAAAACAAATATAAATAGTAGTACATATGACTGTTACTTATTCAGCCAACTGCTCTTTCTTCTGTGTGAGATATGAAGAGGTAGAGAGGATATTGCCAGATCTTTTTCTACTCATTTTGTGGCCATAACCTTCAAGGCTGATATTACTTGCATCTCCTTAAGTATTTCCATTAAGGCTCCAGACCAATAATATCATTCCCACTTGGAAGTGATGTTACTGGATAAGGGGGAAAAACCTATTAAGCAAACAGGGCCTTATCTTCTATGGTCATTGAGTGGCCTGCCATGCAAAAAGCCTATCAGACTGTTTGAAGTACACTTCATTTATAGACATCTTCATACCTTCTCTGTTAACACATTACAACAAGGGTACATGGATTGACATTAACGAATGCAGTAGCATGAATACATGAATTGGTTAGACTCAAGAGTTTTAGGGCTAGATTCAGTACATATCGCAGAGGATCCGCGTTATAGTGTGATTGATATTCTATGGTAATTTCAGATATATGCGGAGTGTAACGTGAATGGAGTCTCCGCAAATGCGGGAATATTGCCTTTAAATTTAAATGTAATATCCTAATATGGGTAAATCCATCTTCACAGATCTAAGACTGTGTGACTGCTCTGTGTCCAGTGGATGTAAAGAAAGGCCAGTGTAAGAGTGTAAGGGTTAACCCCCTCTCCTCTCTGGTCCCCCTCCCTCCTGTGGTCTCCTGTGTGATTTATGGGTTGATCCTGGCCTGTGGGGAGTTGACAGTTGCTTTCATTTTCTTATATATATTTTTCCCTCCCTGCCAAGGTCACCGGGGAGCGAGACCTCTCCAAGTTTTTCCAGTGTCCGTCCCCCTTGGCCCTCCTTCGCCCCCTCTTCCTCCCCCTCTTGGCCTGATGCTCCCATGAATCATCCAGTCTTCCCATCGAACCTCCTGACGCCTCCTTTCCAACGCACCCGCCCCGACTTCCGCAATCCTTCTTCATTCCCGCTAACAATTTGGTAATGAAATATTGATTTTTAGTTAGATTCAAATGGATGTTATTAACTTTGCATTGATAAATCGCTCCTAAGGCCGGCCTGGAAGTACCTCAGTCAAAACCCTGGTCCGTATGGCCACACCTGGAGGTGCGTTGGCCGGACGTTTCTGTCACCCCTGTGCCTCCTCTAGCCCCCTTACAGCCCCTCCTTGAATCATACAACGACAAGGGTGTCTGTTCTTAACTGCACTCATTTCAGTGACGGGCTACAATCTGAAGTGTGTTAACCCTGATGAATCACACCTTCAAATAGAAACATCTATCGTCCATGATGACTATACACTATAAAAGTCATCCTTAGTGACGAAGAAAAGAAGCCATTTACTTTCTGACTTTGGTCCAGCCAAGTGATACACGCAGGGGAATGGTTTTCATCTCTGCTAACTAAAGGCGTTGTCAAATCATTCTTAAGGGTTTGTGACAGTTAACTGGCAGGTAAAACGTTGACATGGTAGTTACTCTTGTGTCTGGGTATTCATTTGTCTCCTTTCTTTTCGTTCTGTAGAACAGTCGACATCTACAGTGTTTTGGGATAGGGTTTCAAGTCAAAGGGAACTCTCAGCAGTTACATATTTCCTCAGCGATTTGTTTGTTTTAGCTTCATCCATTTGCTGAAATGAAACTGGCAGGTTGAAGAAAGTTTAGAATGTGACATATGAATCCTGAGGTTTTTCTAGCTCCTGTACTTATTGCTTTAACACAGAAATCCCATTGTGTATTTGCTTGCTGGATGATTCAACATCTGCCCTCACACTTCTTGTTTTTTTTCTTCTTCTTCTGGCCCTGTCTGTTTTGGTATGCATCGCTATGCCATGCCAGGCACTGCAACATTGCTTAGTAACCAAAGAAGATGCATGGAGGGAAGCAAAACCCCCGATACAAATTCAGTGTTAAAAAGTGGTATTTGACACAAGACGGACACCAAGAGAGGGGTCCCCTGAGGGAGACCCCAGGGTGCATATGAGATGGGGAGGGCATTTACATTTCTCTCATGCGTTGCTGTGACAGCGACACAATTTCCTGTTCCGTCTGGAGAGGTTTGACGGTAGGGTTGGACTGAAATGTAATCTCAGGCCTTCGGCACACTGCCTCCCCTGAGGATTCCAAGAAATTTTGAACTTTGGTAATCTTTTTATTCAGCCCTCAGCTACTCCATTTTGCCTGAAAAACAATGACCAACTAGGAAATGGACTGCTAATATCCTCTCCATTAGATTTTTCAATAGGACCCTTTGTATTACAGTCCTCCTCTCCCAGGATGAAGGTCCAAGCAAGTAAGGTAATGTGCGTGTGTGTACTTGTTTTCATTGTATGTGTGTGTGTGTGTGTGCCTGCATGCATGCGTGTGTGTATTTTATGTTGAGAATGCCCATTTGCGGTCATGTGAATTTCTCAGGAGACTGGCGCTCCATGTCATCAATAGGGACATGGGCTCCCCTGTCACAGTGATGAATGTTTGGACACCAGATCACTCTACAGACAGGTTTCACAAGTTCACACACATATATGTGCAGCTGGGTACATGTGTGTGGCATGTCCTAAACAAACATGGTACATACGTACACATTCTTGGCAAAAAAGGCACAAACTGTGATTGCTAATCACTACCAGTTTAAGTAGTGAATCTTGACTTTTCATCCAATGTTGTTTTGTAGCAGTGAATGATTAAATAGGTATTTGTCTGGTATCTTCCTGGTTAAATGAAATTGCATCATTTTGATGGAGTATAATAATCATGCTTAGATTCTAAACATAAGAAACGGATAGGATATACTGTAGAATATGCATGGGTGGACACATCCAGTGCATAGTGTTGTTATGGATCTGTCTGTCAATATCAAATACTTGTTTAAGACCATAGCCCAATGAGCAATACAACGAGGGAACAACTGGATGAGAGTACAAAATAGAATAGTGACATCACACCATGTAATTGCCTACATGCTCACGTTCTCACACGGACGATACCTTTGCGATAGGGTGACCTTCATTAGCTTGTCTAAGGTATATAACCTCCCTTTCCTGGCTATGTTGGGACTGTAGGACAACGTACATCTTGATACTAGCGCGGTATTGAGGAGAGACCCTGTCTCATTCTACATGTAGATAACCCCTGTTATTAGCTACCCGATGGTCAATCAATAAAGCACTTCCTCGGTCGTGACGATGAACTAAGTCCTTCACAAGATAATAATCTCTCCACTGCCGTCGCAATAATTGGTTAGCCTCTCAATCGGAGCTTTGTTGACAACGGTTTGCATATTAAAACACGGGATCCACAGTCCGTCATTCTGATGCAGAATAGAAATATGATTTTCAAAATAATTGCGCTTATGCATACTCAAAAAGGCAGGCCAAAAATAGCCTGCTATGGACATCGTTTGAAGTCTCAGATAATTATTTGACTTATTCAATGCATTGTAAATGGAGATGTTTATCACTGGCTGCTCGGACGGGGCCTTTACAGTGAAGCGCGTCGTCGAATCCCTGACGTCCATCTCTCCATGGAACTGCGTTATCTTCCCAATGAGTACCCATTCCCCCGTGGACCCGCTTGAAGTTGTGCACCGATGAGGATGGTGTTTAAACGTAAAGCGCCCATCCATCTGCCTCTCTCCTCCTACTTCGTATTCTTACTCCATTCTTTAGCCTTTTTTCTCTACTGAAATATTTTATCATGTGAATATATTTGAAAAAAGGAGCTTAATACTGCACGTGTTTTTTCACCCTCACATTTTTAGTTTACATAAATAAAAACAAATGGTGATGTCTCTATGAAATTGGCAGATGCACCTTGGCACTCTCAGGCCTGACCAAAAGAGCCCAGAGTGAGCAATGGGTCGCCCCAAAGAGCCTGACACTGATCCTGACAGTCTGGCCTTTTTATTATATATATATTTTTTATTGAACCTTTTAACCTTTTATTTAACTAGGCAGTGGCCTTCAAAGCAGTGGCATTGAAGTTGACAAAGGTTACTGTGGGCCAATCTACAGAGTTCCAGGCCCAGTTGTCTCAGATATAGCTGTCATTTCTCTGTCTCACTGTCCCATGATGGTACTGAGGGCGTCTTGTTTGTGCGACTCTTACCCTTGCGTCATGCCAGTGGCAGGTTTCCCTCCAGTGTTGCTCCTGGTTGGGGGACTGTTAGGGTGGATGGGGCTGACAGGAGGGCAGAGCTGGATGGGAGGTGGCAGGGCTGAGGCGGGGCTGACAGAGACAGTCTGCAGAGGGCCTGACCAGTGCTGCTGCTTTTGGGTTCTCTCTGGCCAGGCACCAGAGGGATGGCCAATCTGGGTGGAGCCGCCTGTCAGAGCCGGATCATAGGATGTGGCAGCAAGAGGCAGTCACTCAGGAGCAGGTTCAGCAGCTGGCTCCTCTGGGATGATCCGCATGGGGCCGGCTGGAGCACAGAGGCTGGGACTGGTAACCTCTGCAGTACCCCTGACACACACTTACACACAGAAACGCTTCTACCAGCATATATAGAAACATTCATTACTACACATGCCAATGCTCATAAGAAAATGCTAAATACTGAGACACATGGGACACAGAGAACAGCACACTTAACACAAACACATTCATATAAGAAAGACACAAAACACATAGATACAACATATCTCATATCTCCAGTTGAAGTTGGAAGTTTACATACACCTTAGCCAAATACATTTAAACTCAGTTTTTCACAATTCCTGACATTTAATCCTAGTAAAATTCCCTGTCTTAGGTCAGGTAGGATCACCACTTCATTTTAAGAATGTGAAATGTCAGAATAATAGTAGAGAGAATTATTTATTTAAGCTTCTATTTCTTTCATCACATTCCCAGTGGGTCAAAAGTTTACATACACTAAATTAGTAGTTGGTAGCATTGCCGTTAAATTGTTTAACTTGGGTCAAATGTTTCAGGTAGCCTTCCACAAGCTCCCCACAATAAGTTGGGTGAATTTACGCACATTCCTCCTGACAGAGCTGGTGTAACTGAGTCAGGTTTGTAGGCCTCCTTGCTTGCACACATTTTTTCAGTTCTGCCCACAAATTTTCTATAGGATTGAGGTCGGGGCTTTGTGATGGCCACTCCAATACCTTGACTTTGTTGTCCTTAAGCCATTTTGCCACAACTTTGGAAGTATGCTTGGGGTCATAGTCCATTTGGAAGACCCATTTGCAACCAAGCTTTAACTTCCTGACTGATGTCTTGAGATGTTGCTTCAATATATCCACGTCATTTTCCTCCCTCATGATGCCATCTATTTTGCAAAGTGCACCAGTCACTCCTGCAGCAAAGCACCCCCACAACATAATGCTGCCACCCCCGTGCCTCACGTTTGGGATGGTGTTCTTCGGCTTGCAAGCCTCCCCCTTTTTCCTCCAAACATAACAATAGTCATTATGGCCAAACAGTTCTATTTTTGTTTCATCAAACCAGAGGATATTTCTCCAGAAAGTGCGATCTTTGTCCCCATGTGCAGTTGCAAACCGTAATCTGGCTTTTTTTATGGCAGTTTTGGAGCAGTGGCTTCTTCCTTGCTGATTGGTCTTTCAGGTTATGTTGATATAGGACTCGTTTTACTGTGGATATAGATACTTTTGTACCTGTTTCCTCCAGCATCCTCACATGGTCCCTTGCTGTTGTTCTGGGATTGATTTGCACTTTTCGCACCAAAGTACGTTCATCTCTAGGAGACAGAACAGGTCTCTTTCCTGAGCGGTCTGACATCTGTGTGGTCCCATGGTGTTTATACTTGAGTACTATTGTATGTGCAGATGAATGTGGTACCTTCAGGCATTTGGAAATTGCTCCCAAGGATGAACCAGACTTGTGGAGGTCTGTAATGTTTTTTCTTGGCTGATTTCTTTTGATTTTCCCATGATGTCAAGCAAAGAGGCTCTGAGTTTGAATGTTGGCCATGGAATACATACACAGGCTCACCTACAATTGAATCAAATTATGTCAATTATCCTATCAGATGCTTCTAAAGCCATGACATTATTTTCTGGAATTTTCCAAGCTGTTTAAAGGCACAGTCAACTTAGTGTGTGTAAACTTCTGACCCACTGGAATTGTGATACAGTCCATTCTAAGTGAAATTATCTGTCTGTAAACAATTGTTGGAAAAATGACTTGCATGCACAAAGTAGTCCTAACGGACTTGCCAAAACTATAGTTTGTTAACAAGAAATCTGTGGAGTGGTTGAAAAATGAGTTTTAATGACTCCAACCTAAGTGTAACTTCCAACTTCAAGTGTATTTGCATAACACTGAGGCGGAACATTTCATTCTTAGCCTAATCAAACAGACATCAAACAGTCCCCTATCTCCTTTACTCTCAAACACTATCACTGAGCACGTAGCTAAAGTGGATCACAATTGCAGGGAGATAAGAATGATGTTTTCCCCTCGCTACTTTTTGTCCCACAGGATAAATGACATTTCTCACCAGTGCACCGCAGTTTTGAGGGCAACGTTTCTGTTAAATCATGTATTAAAAGGCAGCAGACGTATTTCTCATTGCATTGGAAGGAAATGGCAACAGGCCTTTGGTAAAAAAAAAAGAGCAATTACAGCTATTAAGAAATCAAAGCATGCCAATATCCCATTATTCAACTTCCACTTCCACATTTTTCAAAGCATAAATCTTCTGCTAAAATGAAAAACATCTCGTTTTTGCCCTGCGCCAAAGACTCTTGAGAGACACCTCCTTAATCAAAAGGTTGCCTCATCATTTTTCCCATGCAGGATTTCTTAATGATGCTGTTGGTCCTCATGGAGGATCCTGCTTACAACATCCTCATCCTTTCCCCTGACAGCCTCCTCCATCACCCGTCACTTCAGACGCATGGTTCTTTGATTCCAGGGAAAGCGAGGGCCGCCACATCAATCTGGCCCCGCTCCCGCTTTAAGGCGTGAGAGTGAATATGAACATATCCAGCCATATCAGGGACATCAGTCTTACTGCGACTCAGGAGGGCCATGGCAGGTCCTCTCACAACCAAGTTTTAAATGAACTAGAAACTTCAGTTCAGGAGGAAAGTTTCCACGCCATTGTAATTCACAGACAATTTTACAGCTCCCCTCCCCACTCAAAAAAAAAAAAACTCCCATCAAACATATTAACAATATGGATGTTTCCCATCTGGAAAAATTATGTGACTGATCCATGATGTGAAAGTAAGTGTTTCACTATGAAATCCCAATTTGAATGAGGAATAGTGTGGAGGAAGAGATGAGGAAGGGTACTGATACCATTCTCAAGGTTAGGAGGAACAGGAAGCCCCATCCACAGTGCTACCCTCCTCACATACTGTTATCACCATAGTACCCTCCCTCGAACACACCAGTCCTAAAGTATACATTTACATATACTGTACATTGGCACTCCCAGGTTATAACCAGGAGACAGAGACAGGGCCTGTGACCATGTTCTGTTATCGGCGTCATTAACACTACATGAAGCCATTTACCTCAGAGGAACCACAGAGGTTAAACCACTGTGGTCAGTGATCTGGACCTGTATGAGTGGAAGGCACAGTTATGGCTTGTGCTTCCACCATTTATGGAAAAGAGGATGAATGACTCTTTTTATACCATAAACACAGGTGACCCCATCGTCAGTTAAATTCTGAAAAGGCCCCAAAAATACAATGATCAGAATAATCACTGGTGTCCTGGACAATAGCAAAGCCCTGGATGTCTCTGCTTTCAGGACTACAGCATGGCGCGTGCGTTCCATTTCAACGGTCTCTACGGTTGAACGTTGCTCAAAATACGCCTGGCTGCGTTGTATAGAGGAGTTTCTATTATACCAGCGGCATATGTAGTCACCAGAACAGTAGAGCAGAGCCTCATTCGATATGACGCGCGGTTTGGAAGAATCTAGACAGGGATAATAGAAGAGATCGATTGTGCACGTCACCAGAGGAATTCAAATCGTCTCAGCGAGGTTGATATTTGGCCGCATCTGTTGCAAAGTTCTGTCTGGCATTTTATTACAGGGATCGTTTTCCACTCTCCCAGAGCACCGCATGACCAAAACAAACGAGGCAATCTGCCTAATCAGAGAGACAACGGTTCCGCCTGTGTTCTGCTCAGAATCATAATCTCCCCTCGCCTCGCTCTCCCTCACGGCTGTCTCCCGGCAAGCCCAGCAGCTCCCTCTCGGTGTGGCAGAGAGAGAGAGGGGAGCGTGGCGAGGTGGGCGGCCGCTCCACTGTGTGTGCCCCCCTGTGATGGGTTTGTTGTGATGGGCCGTTAGTCCATAAACCTGCCTGCTGTCTGGTGTCATGAGAAAAATCAGTTTCTTCTTCTTTCCCTTTTTTTTGGCTTTGCCATTACTGGGTAATGAGCCATGGAGGGGAATACACCTTCAGCTTCAGCCCGCACTTGATGGGGGCTTGCTGACACTACACTATACTCTGGTACTGTGCTACACAACACTGGCTAGAGATACTGGGAGTCGTGTGTGTAGGGGTATTGTGTGAGCATGTGCGTGGTTGTCCTGTTGGCTTGAGTGCATGCTTTGCTGGAAGAGATTGCATGTGTGTGTGTGTGTGTGTGTGCGTGCGTGCGTGTGTGCACACATGCACCCTCTTTCATCCATCAATCACATCATTAGTCAAACCAGACAGGGCTGTCAGTGAGGGCACAGGCGCTTACTGCTGGGAGGCGAGCAGACAGGTGTTAGCACTTCACCCAAAACAAGCCCCTCAAACGAGCCGCCGGCCCAGTCAAGAGAATCCGCTCACAGCCTACAATATCAGAGACCAATAGAGGGCGAGAGAGGAGGGTGTGAGGTAAAGAAAGGCTGAAAAGAAGGGTAGAATATAGAGATTGAGGTAATGACATAGATGAAGAGATGAGAGAAAGGCCAAACATGACCACGCTCTCTCTTTAACAGGAACTCAGAGACAATGTTCATTAACCAAGGAGAGAGTGAATAAGGAAAAAGGAAAAACTGTGAGGGGGTCATTCTTTTCAGACCTGCTTGACTTCTACGTTTAATTGTGTGTTAGAACAGAGCAGTAAATCTGAGTTCTCTGACCGTGACAACGTCTGGCAACCCCCTCATGGATCTAATCCAACCAAAGAGGGGCAGAAGAGAGCTGGCGTTGATTAGCCTAACAAATGATTTAGGGGCTGACATTTCTATTTTTCCCAGGAAATAGCTTACAAATGATAGAATAGATAATCAGGATATTGTGATATTGCTCGCAGATTTGTCTCGGTTTTGTGTTGTTGGCAGCGCTAATTTCCTGCTGATGGTTGCCCAGGCCCCTGGAGACATACATAGTATACCGCAGACTAGCCTCCCTCCCCCCTCCGAGCATCACATCCACTGATACACACAATATGAGTGAAACATCCCTGCATACTGAATGGATTCAGATATTATGGAGATCAGATGAAGGTTGAAAACATGCTGATATCGTCAACAGCATGAGATATTTGGCAAGTGGAAAAAAACGTCTTCTTTTTTTCTTTTTTCAGCAGAGCTCTGTTTTCCGAATTGTTCTGTCTAGTACGTCACCAACAGGAAGCATTTGAACACATCTGTGGTGGTCCTATATTCACAGTTCAACTCTTTGTGGACCAGATCACAACTTTTTTTCCCTCAGGATTTTTTCATATCCTGAGGAGATTTATCAAGCTAATAGGTGTATAAATAAAATGTAATGTTCGAGCAGAGCCATTGGAATAACGAGAGAACACAGCGATGCCAAGACTCCCTGCACCTGGCTGCTCTGTTCGCTCACATCGGTTAAACATTTTCCACTTTATTAACTCGTCTTTAGGTTGCAGACACCGTGTCTCCGCCATTCAGGCCTTCAGGCCTTCAGGGCCCTGTTTGATTCCTTCCAATCTGTGTAGGCCTATGTGTGTGTGCTGTACACAGCCAGTGTGTGTATGTCTGTGTGCTGTACATGTGTGTTTCAGACTGTTTACGTTTAGCTTTTTTTTTCCTGTGGCAGGGCACACCATTCTTTTAAGACTCATCTTGTACTATTCCCCTCTTCCTACACATACATGCGCCTACGTAACCTACACATCTAAAGAGCCTCGTCCGTCGTGATTTGAAGACTAGGTTAAAAAACCGAAACTACTGGTTGTTGTCAGGGAGAGGATGAGCAGCGACACCAGTGAAAAGTAGTGCTGCCACGTCCCCCTAAGGCTGCCCTCCCTTACTCACTTGAATATAGCCCGATATACTTGTAAACATTATTGAAGATAACAACTTCATGTTTCCTCTCTTGGACGGAAACATATATGAGGTGTCTTCAATTAGCATTTTGTCCTTTTTCGGTCTTTCCTGCTTCTCTGGAGGATTCTGGGTGAACCTCTTTACTTTGTTCTGAAGAAGAATCATTGGTATACCGTCTGTTACTGTAATTAATAGAGCAGAATATTCTGTTACTGTCATTAATAGAGCAGAATATTCTGTTACTGTCATTAATAGAGCAGAATATTCTGTTACTGTCATTAATAGAGCAGAATATTCTGTTACTGTCATTAATAGAGCAGAATATTCTGTTACTGTCATTAATAGAGCAGAATATTCTGTCACTGTCATTATTAAAGCAAAATATTATGTTACTGTCATTAATAGAGCAGAATATTCTGTTACTGTCATTAATAGAGCAGAATATTATGTTACTGTCATTAATAGAGCAGAATATTCTGTTACTGTCATTAATAGAGCAGAATATTCTGTCACTGTCATTATTAAAGCAAAATATTATGTTACTGTCATTAATAGAGCAAAATATTCTGTTACTGTCATTAATAGAGCAGAATATTCTGTTACTGTCATTAATAGAGCAGAATATTCTGTTACTGTCATTAATAGAGCAGAATATTCTGTTACTGTCATTAATAGAGCAGAATATTCTGTTACTGTCATTAATAGAGCAGAATATTCTGTTACGGTCATTAGTAGAGCAAAATATTCTGTTACTGTCATTAGTAGAGCAAAATATTCTGTTACTGTCATTAATGGAGCAGGATATTCTGTTACGGTCATTAGTAGAGCAAAATATTCTGTTACTGTCATTAATAGAGCAGAATATTCTGTTACTGTTATTAGTAGAGCAGAATATTCTGTTACTGTCATTAATAGAGCAGAATATTCTGTTACTGTCATTAATAGAGCAGAATATTCTGTTACTGTCATTAATAGAGCAGAATATTCTGTTACTGTCATTAATGGAGCAGGATATTCTGTTACGGTCATTAGTAGAGCAAAATATTCTGTTACTGTCATTAGTAGAGCAAAATATTCTGTTACTGTCATTAATAGAGCAGAATATTATGTTACTGTCATTAATAGAGCAGAATATTCTGTCACTGTCATTATTAAAGCAAAATATTATGTTACTGTCATTAATAGAGCAGAATATTATGTTACTGTTATTAGTAGAGCAGAATATTCTGTTACTGTCATTAATAGAGCAGAATATTCTGTTACTGTCATTAGTAGAGCAAACTATTCTGTTACTGTCATTAGTAGAGCAAAATATTCTGTTACTGTCATTAATGGAGCAGGATATTCTGTTACTGTCATTAATAGAGCAGAATATTCTGTTACTGTCATTATTAAAGCAAAATATTATGTTACTGTTATTAGTAGAGCAGGATATTGTGTTACTGTCATTAATGGAGCAGCATATTCTGTTACTGTCATTATTAAAGCAAAATATTATGTTACACATTTCAGTTGAATGCATTCATTCCCCCTTTCCCTTTCCCTTATAGAGCAGGATATTATTGCGTGTATTGTGACCATTACAGATGGTCCTATGTATGTGTTTGTTGCACGTCCCTAGGTTTAATAATACAATTAATAGTTTACATGCTGTGACTTCCCTTTACTTTGTGGAAATATCAAGCATGAATACTATTGGGAACATCCACTTCCACAAGATGTTTGAGATATAAAAGGCGTAGCGACTCACAACAATAACCAAACAAACAATACCTTCCCACTGATCCATTTATAGCATTTAGTTGCCAATCACTGAACTAACGTCCAGTAGTCACAATCATGACAAATGCTACAGCTGTCAAATAGCTTCCTGTCATTATTGAACTGACAACATCCTGTGATCAGGGAAACCAAAACGTGTGGCTTTGTACAATATCACCTATAGTTATTATATTCTCTCATCCACAGACGCACACAGCCCGGTGAGAACCGCTAACTTTGTAGATAGCTTTTGTCCATCGCCACAACAAAGTGGAACAGGTTTTCCCCTGTGGGAAGATAATTGTACAAAAAAAAAAAATAGCATGAAAGTGGAAAACAGAAGGAGATATTGAGTGATGCTGCCAAATGCATTGAGAGCCACCTGTCCATAAATGTATAAATAGACAGAGAGACAACAATCTGCCACCGTATTCCGAGCGTGCGCCCGCGCGCGCGTGTGTATGTGTCCACCTCGACAAATATTCTTGTCCACAGTGTGTGGTGACACGTTATAATACATACTGTACAAGGTCAAATCCTGCATGTTGATGTAGCTGTTTACATTCCCCAGAGCCCTACCCATTGATTTGCACATCTAGTTTACCTTGTTTTCTTATGCATTTGTGACATTCTACAACAGCTCTCGATCGGAAAAAACGTCACACTATATGAATGATGACCCCTATAGGTTAAATCATTTTATAAATAAACTTGGGGGAGGAGGGGATGATTAAGGGGAGGAGTGAGAGACAGATTGTTGGGTGTGGTGGTGGGGGGGGGGGGGGGACGGTCACTGGTGTGGTTTCAGCGGTGGCTACGTTGGATTATTCTGATCCTGTTGTCATGTGTAATGAAGCAGGGGGACCCGTCATTAATCAAAGGGACCAATCGGATAACTCATTTAGGCAATGGCACTTTAGTGCTGCTGGAGACGTCGGCCGGTGGGGAGGCATGAAAGCAACCAGCGGAGATAGGGGGAAAGAGAGGGGGGATCAATAGCACCCTTCAGGGCACGGGCAGTTCAAAATCAGTTTCTAATTTGGCATATTAGAAGCATAATGGTGGTTGTGGGCCCCGTTTGCGCGTGGGGACAAGCGAGGTTAATTAACACAGCACACTCCTAGTCTGAAGTGGAGTCTGACTCGTGCTCACGCTTTAATTACCAGACACAAAGACAGAGAGAGAGAGAGAGAGAGAGAGAGAGAGAGAGAGAGAGAGAGAGAGAGAGAGAGAGAGAGAGAGAGAGGGGGAAAATGTAATGTTTATTTCACTCATCCAACAACAGCATCCTGCAGTATTGGGAGACATGGGGGTGCAGAAGCTGTACACAACACTGAATACACGCTGTAATTAATGTTGGGTACTATATAGTATGAACTCTTCCATCCCAACTGGACATAACCAAGTGCCCATGATCCCTGTACCTAATGCGTTGCCAATCTGGCTTCTGTATTAGCAATACTGTACTAGCAAACGACAACGTTCTTTCTTGGTTTGCATTGTCTTGAGTATCCTTTTATGCTGGGAATGACTGATTTCAATAGGCTCATCAGCAGTGAAGTCAAGTCCACAATAGCATACAGCACATACTGTACCTGTATCTCCTCCAGTCTTTCTTTTCTGGAACCATTTGCTGCAACTTAACCAATATGGTCCGTAGCCTTTCCATGAGTCAGAAACGAACAGGCTCGAGTTTGTTGCTCAAACAACATCTTCCTGAAGCTGTCAGCCGGAGCCTTGCTCCCGCGCCCTGACAGACAGACAGACAGACGGACAGACAGACAGACAGCTGCCAGTCACGTGCTGGTGTGACACAATCGCTGTGTAATGGCACCAAAACCATCTCTTTGATTAGATGACTGCTTCTGCTTAGTTAAAGTGCAATGAACAACGGGGAGACAGAGAGAGAGAATGAGAGAGTGGGAGAGTGGGAGAGTGAGAGAGAGAGAGAGAGAGAGAGAGAGAGAGAGAGAGAGAGAGAGAGTCAGAGAGAGGAGGTGCTGATGTCTGTGATGAAAAGTCTCATTATAACAAGGAGCTGTGGAGAATCACCTGTCCCGTCACATGTCAGAATCTCCCTGGGTGCCACGGAAACCCACCTGATTACCTCATTGTTTTCTCGTTTCCCCCCCGTTTTCATAAATATATAATTCTCATAATAGACAGCGCCACTTATAGCCTGCAACATTTGTCCTCTTCTCTGTTCTTACTACACCACTAATTAGGTGTAATTTTTCACAGCCAGACCCAGTCAGGGAGGAGCCCCAGCACAGAGAAGAGAGGGAGAGAGAGAGGAGCAGGGGCTTGCGTGCTGTAGGGATGATGATGCTCTATCGTTTCATTTATTCTCATTACAGCACTTGTCACATTGTTTCCTTAACTGATTCAGGGTCAGTGGTTGTGAAGGACCTGCCTCTCCCTCACACACACACACACACACACACACACACACACACACACACACACACACAGACCTGGGATGCTGCCGTAAGTAATGACACCTAACCTGGAAGAGAGGGAAATGGGGAGAGTGGTTGTACAGAGTAGGGGGGGGGGGGCATTGACAGGTTATTGAGCAAAGTTGGGGGAAGACGTGAGAGAAAAAGAGTGAAAAAGGAGTGGGAGTGGGCACAAGTCAGGTGATGTGAAGAAGAACAACTTTAACGACCAGGCTTTAGGGCACTCAGGAGCAAACGTGAGCGTCCCTCCTGTTTCCAATGGCAACGGCCACAATTATGAACAACAATCATGTCAGTGACTTTGGAACAAAGGCGAGTTCTGCTTAACGCCTTACTGCCTGAGGAGGACTAGCCAAGGAGCCAATATTATTCGGCAGTGAATATGCTTTTGTATTTTACAGTCAATGGAGATGATCTAATTGAGATGAACGAGGTAAACACTGTCAAATGAATGAGGAAAACACTGCAATACCTCATTACCAACAGACAAGGTGATGGGACACCATAGAATTGTTGTCGTTTATATTTTCATTATTGAGTGCCGTATCATCATGACCTGTTAAGAATAACTCCCAACCGATGTATTTCCCTAACACACTCCAAACACTTCAGAAGAGTCATTGGAATGAATGACACAGTGATTGTAGGGTTGGCTCTGGCTAGGCCGTGGGGCCTGTCATTTTTCCGGTTGCCCTCGTGGATCGGTTGGATGGCTCTGTCACCGTCCCTCCCCTCCTGGTTGAACCCTGATGCTGCGACAGGCGGCGCGATGAGATGGCGGCTGTAGCATTTATCATGATTAGGCGTAATTAATAAACCTGAGGCGTTCATCAGGAGAAACCGCTCAAAGACTAATTCCGCTTAACGAAGAGCACGGCATGACAGGCTCCGGTGATTTATGCCAGGTGTGTCTGTCTGTATGTGTGTGTGTTTGTAGGTTTATGTGTGTGCGCGTGTGTGTTCAGGGTGTTCAGTGACAACGTCCGTGTGAGGACACCCCCCTGCAAAGGTTCTGCGTACTGGCGTGTGTACAGTATGTTGTGTGTGTGTGTGTGTCCTGTGTGTGTGCTCCCTCCGTCTGCAGGGTATTGACAGGTCGGACAGGATGTTGATTATCCGGCCCGCGGGAGGCTGAGGCCTGTCTGCCCGTCAGGTGTGAGCGCCGCTCCGATGGAATGATGAGACAATCAGAGGGAGAGAGAAGGCCCGATGGAGGGATGGAGAGAGGGAGATTGGGGGGGGTCTTGACAATAAGCGGTCTCTCCTCAGTGACACGGATGCTCTACTATCAAGATCAGATGGACCATCCCCCTGACCTCCGGTACTGCACACCACACCCACCCGCCCGTCTGCTGTAAAGCACACAAACACACCCTCACACAGGTCACACTGGGAGGTCCAAAATGTCAATCATATTTAGGCCTGGTAATGAACCAAATGTGTCTTTATGGGATATAACCATTCCTAAAGGAGCATAGTGGATGAAAGCACTCATTCACACTAGAAGAAGAGGAGGTTGGACCTGTGTGTGAATGGGTATTCATAGGGCAGAACAGGTTCACTCAGCTAATCATCTCTTCCTTTATGTCTGTCCGTCTTCCTCTCGCTGGTGAAGGGTGTCTGTCTGTCTGTCCATCTTTCTCTCGCCGGTGAAGGGTATCTGTCGGTATTCAGACAGAGCCCCCCCCCCCCCCCCCCCCCCGCCCCCTCGTTCTTGTGTAAGGCTCCAGATGAATGATTGCCTGGGCTGGAAGTACATGTTTCTCAAGGACCTCTGATGGGCGCGATAACAAAAATAATGTGGGTCCTGGAGGAAGTGTTTCCCCCTCCCCCACTGTGCCCAAGGAGCTGACATGGCTTCACAGGAAGCAGGGCGGTCAACACATGCCATGTACTGTGAGACTTGAAGCGAGTGTGAACTCCACCGTCCAGCGTGCCAGTGAGCCTGGGCACAACCTGGTAATGCAAAATGGGAACCAGTACGTGTAAGGTGTAGAGGAGTGTGAACAGCATAGCAAACAGCCCACATTGTAAAGATGCCACAGAATATTCCCAGTTCTCAAACATCCTATTTGCACGGTGCTGGTGCATGACAGCTATAAGGCTCATGCCTATGGGAGTCTGTGTGGCTGTGTTTTTGAATGTACATGAAAGTAAGAGATAATGACATAGAGAGAGAGGGAGAGAGAGAGAGAGAGAGAGAGAGAGAGAGAGAGAGAGAGAGAGAGAGAGAGAGAGAGAGAGAGAGAGAGAGAGAGAGAGAGAGAGAGAGAGAGAGAGAGAGAGAAAGAGAGAGAGAGAGAGAGAGAGAGAGAGAGAGAGATGGGTCTGCTCAGCAGAAGGAGGCTGGATCTCCTCAGGGAGGTAAATCAGGTCAGTGTGCGGAAGGAAAGGGATGGAGAGAGGGGATGGAGAGAGGGGTGAGAGTAGACGGAGAGGGGAGGAAGAGAGAGAGAGAGAGAGAGAGAGAGAGAGAGAGAGAGAGAGAGAGAGGCCTCAGCATCAGGGCCCTGCGCCACTCCAAATCAGTGGAGAATAGATCTGGCAGAGGCCTGCTCCTAGAGTGGCGGTGTGGGACCAGCCAGCCAAATGTGTTGCCTCCCCTATGATACACACAGGTCAAACGTTCCATTGTGGCTGTTTCACAGAGGGCAAAGATCTCCTTGAACACTGCCTCCCAGCCAAACAGCAGGAGCCACAGTACAATGGCCGGGTGGGTACTGTACTGACTCCTATAGAGCTGCTCTCTGTCCCACTCTCTCCTCTTACCCCTCTGTCATTCAGCCACACTATTATCCTCTGTGTGAGAATAGTCTCTTTTCTAGGACAAACAAACCCCCTCGCCCTCAGCCGTGTAGAAGGTTAAACTGCTTGGTAGGGTTGATTCCATTTGTGTTCCAAACACAAATCACACACAGGAAGATGGAAATAAACATTTTAGTTATTAGCATTTTTTCAATTATGCATAACACTGAGATATGCACATTAAAAGATGAAACTAAAATGCTCATTAAATTTGAAGAGAATGCCATCTCAACAGAGCAGGCGAGTAGCAGGGTTCTAATGGACCCCTAATAAAACTGCATTTGAAATCAAGAGGCTGGGCTATCTGTGTTCACAGAATCGTTCTGTATCTCGCCCAATCACCCTTCAAAAACCAAATGAATGTAATTGACTTTTAATTAATCCCCTTGATATTTGGATCAGCACATCTTAGCAACAGGTGTTCTGATTTGAAGCGTTGCATTATTAAACAGGTATTAGAAGTGCTGGTGATGGAGTTGGGTGCCTTTGCCTGTGCCTTTCTCTACTTGTGGGGAAAAGGGAAGTGGTAATAGTAAATGAGTGGGGAGAGACGCTCTTTCTCCCCCACAGCATGGTGCAGAGGAAATGGAAGACACTGGCATATCTATGGACGAATCAGAAACAAGCTAAGGAACAACACGCAGTCAACAGTCAGTGGGGTGGTGTTGCAATGTTCATCTTCCTACTATGACGTGTGCACACCTAGCAGTAAGTGTAGACGGCATAATGAAGGATAACGGGGGAACGCCAGGCTACAGATGGAGTGATCAAGAGAAGAGAGAGAGAGAGAGAGGTAGCGGGTGAGAGCTTTGACGGGCATGTCTCATCCCTTCTCTGACAGCTCCGTCAATAGCCCCAGGACCCCCCCCCCCTCCCCCGCCCAATCCCCCACCCCTCTCCTCTGTGATTGACAGCTAGCAGGTGGTAGCTGAATTGAGTTGTCAGGCCGGCTGCTGATCAGCTGTGCGTCGCTGTAACGATGGCGGGAAGGCGTTACGCAGCTGCCCAAGGTGCTCTCTTGTTTTACAGACGGGGGGGGGGGGGGGATGCGGCGCTGTGAGGTTGTGGAGCGGGACACCCACTGTGCCGCTGTGCATGCCACACTCACCACTGAGTGCTCGCTGGCCCCTCCACGGGGCGGCGTTCTGATGCCCACTGCCTCTCAGATCCACTCGAGATGGGCATCTACTGTACCTCACTCCCTCTGTTCCCCCTCAGAGGATAAAAGAAAAAGAGCGCCTGTCCTCTCCTTGGTTGTGCTACTTGCGGAATCAAAGGGAACGTTTGTATGGTTGAACACGGGATAAGGGGGGGGGGGGGGGGGTGCCGGAGAGAAAGAGGAGGGACAATTAGAAGACATGAGAGGAGGCACAGCAGGGGTTGTTTGCTGGATTGAAATACCTGGGCCTTGCGTCACGCTGAGACTAAGATGAAGGAAAACAAAGAGGTTGTCACGGGCGCTTTTGACCTCACGTTACTGGAGACCGTGGTTTTAATGGGGCCTTGTGAACTGTAGGGCACGTAGCATGATTGTCTGCCATCCCACCCTCTTTCGGTACTGACGGTGATTCTGTTTCTTTGAATCCCACGATGAAAATATTAAAAGGGAAGGAAAACAATTGAGACGTTTTATCTTTCGCCGTCCCAGAGAATTCCTCTTTTTTTTTTTATACCTTGAAATGAGGAGCAGACTTTTTGGAATGACAGTAATTGGGACCACAGACTTACATTTCATGTCTGCCTCTATCAGATGTGCTAACTTGTCTTTAAATGAGTGCATAATTACATATTAATTATCGGTACTTAAGAAAGTGTTAGAGTTACATCAGTTTTAATTACTCCCCCTAATCATATGATAGCGGATCTGCCTAGCTTTGTATGCAAATTACAGAACTCCTATCCTCTCTCGTGAGACTCAACTCTCTACAAGATGCTTGACAATGTTATACCCCCTGTGAATATACTGAATGCATGTATAGTTGTGCATACTGTGTACACTGGGTGCACTTGAGATATATGTGCATTTTAAGATCAAACATGGTCAGATTTGATCTTAAAATGAACCTCTAATACAATTGTATAGTTATAGTATTTTGGGCTATGATAAGGCCTATTTTCAGGCCAATGTAAGCACATTGCAGCCTCTGGGCAGAATATAATCATTTCCACAATGTGTTTCTATTATATGGTCCAGTTACTTTGTTATGTGACATACTGTATTTCCCCTCGCCCCACCCTCTCCCCAACCCTCTGAACCAATGTGAGGTAGGGTTGAAGAGAGCGCACAAAAGACCCTCCTTTTCGTCATAATTAAACAAGCCCCCCCCCCCCCCCCCCCCCCTATTTCATGTCCATTAGCAGACTCTACTTCTCTCCAAAGGAATGGTCATTATCACAGACAGAAATAGGAACATAAATTTGCTGTTAATGAAAATGTCAATTAGTGGCCTGCTCTGTCACGGGGGGCTGATTTGGCCACCACAAATTCACAGCCTCCTCGTCTGGGTCTCTGCACACCATCGACAGTGCCCTCCATTAGACGAGAGTAGATACGCACGCAGACACACACTCCAATACTCACGTTCATGCCCACGCGCGCGCGTGCTCGCTCACACGCGCACACACACACACACACACACACACACACACACACACCCATAGCAGCACAATGATCCCTCCATTAGACAGGACTTTCCTCAGAAAAACACACACACATGCTCACAAACACAAACTTAGAATCAATCTGTCCCACTCAGTCCCACTAGAGTTAGGGCTAGGGCTAGGGTTACTGCTGTAAGTACAGTGTAATACTGACATTTGCTGAAATAATCACACAGTAGCGATAGTACTG
This sequence comes from Oncorhynchus clarkii lewisi, assembly GCF_045791955.1. Taxonomy (NCBI): domain Eukaryota; kingdom Metazoa; phylum Chordata; class Actinopteri; order Salmoniformes; family Salmonidae; genus Oncorhynchus; species Oncorhynchus clarkii. The sequence goes on from NC_092152.1 coordinate 58,325,647, forward strand.
TAATGTACTATAGAGTGTTACCTTATCAGGTTTAGTAGATGCTAGCCCATCATGCTCCTGAACACATTAATATGCATTTAATTATAAAAGGGTTAAATAACCTTTCAATTGCTATATGCAAAGACAACATTGAGGGGAAAATACTTATATGAATTGGAACAAGCTCATTACTCATGCTGTTTCCTCCTTTAAGCTGTTTGTATCTTCGCTATCTCTACTTGACGAGTTGTTTTGATATTTGTATTCACATATTTGGATCATTAATCAAATGGAGGGATGTGGAGAGGGGAGGGGGCAAATGCAACCTATAGCATATCTTCTCCAGGGCTCAGATCAATCTAACAGTCCTCTCCAGAAACGACATCAGACCCTCGGCGCAAGAAAATTATTACCATTACCGGTCTCTCTCACTAGCTTCTGGACAGATGATGGGAGGAATAAATGCTACCTCCCCATCACACACATGCACACAAATTCTCCCCCCTCCACACACACACGCACACACACACACACACACGCACACACACACACACACACACAGACACACACACACACACACACACACACACACACACACACAAAGATGCAGCTAAAAATGACAGAAAACGAAAAAAAAGACAGAATCCCACCTAAACGTCAATAAGAGGAGGATGTATTAAAAGCGCATTTGAAATTCTTAGCAGCGTTCCGCCTCATTTCTGAATGTCTGGGTCTTAAAAGCACACGGATATAAATCAATTGTGTTGCTTTGCACAGAGACCTCAATAAAAATAAATAGACGAGCACCGGTCACCCCGGACCCATTTTCTAAACTTCCTTGCTGCACTGTATCCATAATTAGGATTTTGATTGTTCACGACCACATCCTCCGAGATCAAAATGAGAAACTGCATCACCACAACAGGCGATGAAGATATGTTTCTGTCTGAAGCTACAGCTTGAATGAGAATCAGATACCTTTCCTTGACTGTACTGAACCACGGGAGCCAGGACAATAACCAAACCAGTGTTCACATTCAACCCTCAGCAAAGGTCCTCAGTGATCTGTTACTGTAAGCACAAACAGGTGAACTAGACTTTCTCTCTCTGCCCTTGGATTTGTCTCGCACATTATTACCAAGTCTACCGAGCGTCCGACTTGTCTGCAGCGTCTAGTCTTACAGTGCTTAGCTACCAGTGATGTGTAAGAGAGACCTTTTGGACTTGTTATCACATACGGAACGAGGATGGAGCGAGTGCGCAATAGCAAAGGCTATTACCCCATTTCACTCGAGTCCTGTTGTCCTGTGCTTTTAGACAAAACACCCACAAAACAGGAACTCTCAGCTCGCTCTTTGAAAGAGAGTGCCTAGCATTGGTGGTTGTCCTTTTTATTAAGCTTGGTTCTGCTGCAAGGAAATAAACCTTGAGTATTGATGGCGTATAATTATATATGGCAAACGGTTTTCCCTTGTGCGGCATACAGAATGGATGCCGGCAAAGTCACAAACTGCAGCATTCTAGCCCATTACGTCTGCAATGAGTGGAGATGGCGGAACATCTGGCGTCTTAATCTGTGATAGAAAACAGCATTCTGTACTTTAATGGATATCTGGAGGCAAAACACATCTGATATTTTATCTCCAAACATTAACTGTGTTCAGCCCACTCACAACGTTTGAGACTGAGGCAAAAGTGGGAAAGAAACAAAGAGAGGACGAAAAAAACTTCTCTTTTAGCTGACTGTAATTGTGTAATTGATTTTGGATCGGGTGTGCTGTTCATTCTTGAGTGGTAACAATAACAGTACTATACAGGGGAATAGGAAGTCTGCGTGAGAGTAAGAAATGGTGCGGAGCACAGTGGCGATAGAGTCAAATGTGGGAATGTTCTGTAGTTAAGGTTGTATCATATAATGTCCCTTGTGTCATGATGAATCCACTTGATCTTCCCCTGATCCTTCCAGTCTCTTTGTCTTTTTATCCAGGCATTAGCCCCATTTATACCCAGTGGCGTGTATTCATGAGTTCCAAGGGGAGACAGGCTTCCCCAAATATCAGGACCAATAAAAATAATAAAATAATGTGTTTTTCGTCGCTCTGTTTTTTCATAATATTCCGTCTATTTGCAAGTGGCTGAATCTCATGGGAGAAATCATCCGAGCGAGGGAAACAGCTCCCCTCTGTCTAAGTATGTCTAGCCCATGTATCTGATTGATGCCATCAAACATTAGGCCTCCCTTGCAAAACAAAATGATAAAATAATTAGCCAATCAGCGTTGAGCTGAGATCAACTGTTTGTTGTCCTGGCGCAGTAAAACACCCCCCTCAAGGGAGGCCAGTTCGAATTTGGCTCCACATCAATCAAATCACATCCTAAGCAAAACGTCATAATTGTCAGAAAAACGTGTCTGTCTGCTTGTGTTGATGTCCTGCAGTAGATAGCTTGCTAAATCGACCCTTTCCTAACTAATGGATGGAGATGGGGATTTGGACTTGTGGTTTTGACTTAATTCTCTGTACAGGCCAATGATTATGATCTAAACATAAATGAATATGTTGTGCCACTGGCCTGAGACGATAGTAGGCTAGCTAACTTAGCTTGTTGCCTATGCAAGGAGGTTAGGCTAGCAAGCATTCTAGCTAGGTAGCCTATGACAACAAAAGCTAAAAGCGTACTGTATGACAGAGCCATAGACCGTTTTGCCAACATGAAAGAGAGTAGGACGACATTGGCATTCAACTAGTCTACAAGTAGGGTAAGTCCCAAAAAGGTTTTTACTTGCACACACATGCAAACAAACACACACACACACACACACACAAAGACACACACACATACACACACACAGGAGCAGAAATTAGTCCCATGGACAGCCACATGATATTTAGCAACATTGATTGGACTAAATTGTTTTTGGTATCTTTACGTTTGTTTTCAGTGTGTTAAACTAAGCATATATAGCCTTGTTGATTTGATGGTGCTGGGATAGCGGAGGCAGTGCTCCTGTTGTCTTTTATGCTGACTTGCGGTAACTCTGTGGTTCTAAATCAGAAGTTGTTGAGTAAACTGTCTAACATTAACTTGCTTGACCACGCTGCAAGTCATATACCTGTTTGGTACATGCAATATTTGCTATGTGGACTTCACCAGACATTCTGATTTTGTGCACACTTTTTCAGACAGGTGTAGGCAATTAAAATACGCATTGTGATCTGATTGTGATCAATCTTCCTGACCACCTCTGGACGTAGTCAGGCACGCATGGTGTCTGGATATCGTACAGAGTGCAGACATATCTGGACAATGAAACCACTTAAATCATCTTGGTCCCGCCTACTAAAATCATTGACCGGTGGCACCTTTGACTTGAGGCATCAACGTCGTGTCTTAAAATAAAGAAAAACATATTATTTTTGAAAGAATAGCTGTTAAATCGTTTACATGCAAGGAGGGACCACAATGCGGACACAGAGAATAGACAGGGGACATTGTAATACCCTGTGTAGACATATTTCTGGAAATGCAGGCATAATCAGAGTGTGGACGAGATCAGGTAAAACGACCCATGTTAGCACCAGGTATACTGTAAATTAGACTTGCCATAGCAAAGGGGTTGAATACTTACTGACTCAAGATTTCAGCTTTCATTTCAAATTCATTTAAAAAAGAAATGATCTAAAAACACAATTCCACTTGAACATGTTGTTGTCCTGGTTCATGTACTGTAACTATGCATGTGACTGGCTTCATTTTCTCTATGTAAAGGTTTAACTTTACCTGACAGTGCCAACTAATAACACAAAGTAGACAGACAGCATCTGTGCCTCATCACTTTGGGTACTGAGACATTGACAGCATTACATCTTTTAAGCTTCTTTTAAACAGTTCAGGGTTCAGGTTTATTCTGTAAAGTGAATGGCTCTTGTAAAATCAGTGTAAAAAAAGAAGAGGTTTTTCGTTAGTGCAAGGGGAGTTTAAGTGCTGCAAGCTACAAAAGCAGTTATAGTTTTAGGGCCTTGATAGAACCTGGCCTGTGAGGAACAATGGCTCAAACATGGTCAAATAATCAAATGCACCTTGAAAACTATATTGACAGAGGTGTCATGCATGTGCCTTCTATTTATCCTGTTAAAACAAATATATATATTTATATATATATATCTATGTTATTTTCTTCTCTTTTTTTCACTGCAATTCTACTAGTCACGTAGCAATTTTATTAAGTTAGCTTAAGCTAGCCCACGTAGGTTCCCAATCTCATAACTAGCTACCATGAAGCCAATTTCAGGCTGCCAATCAAGTTAGAGTAGCAAGCTTGACTTCTTAGCTGGCATGCCTGCTACCAAGTTCCAAGTTTCAAGTTTTTAATGTCACATGCACAAGTACATTGAAATGCCTTTCTCGCCAGCTCTAAACCCAACAATGCAGTAATCAATAACAATGTAACACTAAAAAATAACATAAGGTAGAACAAAAACACACAAGAAACAAGAAAGTACGTAAGCATATTATTTACACGCTCAGTCAGTTCCAGTAGCATATCTGCAATGTGCAGGGATACTAGAGGGGTAGAGGTAGATATGTCTAGGGGTAAGGTGACTGGGCATCAGGATATATGACAAACAGAGTGGCAGAAGCCTATATGATGATTGTATGTGAGTGGGTGTGTGTGTGTGTGTGTGTGTGTGTGTGTGTGTGTGTGTGTGTAGAGTCAATATGTACGTATGTGTATATTATGTGTGTGTGAGCAAATTAGAAAGGGAGTGTCCATGTGTGTGTGTAGATACAGACTCCGTAGATACAGACAGCTTAAGAGGTAAGCTTAGATATGAATTACATCGAATTAAGCATAGTGATTGTCTCTCGATTGCAGGAGCAATTTGTTTCAGGTGTTCGAAGAATGTACAATTGTTTTATGTTTGTGGGAAAGAAACAGGTGTGTGGGATTGAGCGTTGTAACTGTGAACAGGGGCTGGCTATAGTTTTCACACAGGACTCAATTAGGTAAAGTAAGAGCAATGAGGGACACGCATATTTTGTCATGCAGAATGACTCATCAAACGTGAGCACGCACACACGCAAACTTTTCACACGCTCAGGTGACCTACCCGTTCTGACCTCCCGTGACCTCTAAATGTATTCCATAGGACATGGCACAGGAAACCCCTCTGGACACTACTATTCAGGTCCAGTGTCTGGGCCAGGGCTTTGTGTCGGTCAATATGAACGCTATGATGGTCGATGGTCTGTGATGCAGATGTATGGCCACATCCTCATTCTGTACCAAATAGCATATGTCAAACTGGGTGGATCATACCTTGCTAAAGGGGACATTATATAGTCTACACTTCTGGATACCTGGGGTAAAAGGTAAAGGCAGTCCTAACGTAAAACTACCTTGGGCTATAAGGATTTGTCAAACTCCAATGGGGCTCCTATAGAGGTAGAAACATCTTAGACCATGAGCCACATCTCATTCACATTGTTGAGTCCCTGGATCCGGTGGGATTTCTTAGCCCAGGGACCATCACCCAGTGATGGGGAACGTGGGAGAGAGAGACTGACTGACGACGGGCCCAAACCCCTCTCTTCACACTAATGGAGCTATCAGCCAGATTACAGAATCTAGCCGACAGTCATCGACCCGGACGAATGCTACATCGTGGATCCTTAGCTCAGCCCCCTGTTAAGAGGAGAGGAAGCCTGGACACACACACAACACTCACTCAAAATTAGATCACCATCACCACCATTCACAGCGGCGGAGATTCCATTTGCACAGCCACTCACCCTTTTGACGGTCTTATCTGGAGTGTGAAGCTTGGCTTGGTGGGATGGAGGGGATGAACACAGGGTTTTCCACTGGCGGATGAGGAGCGGCCTGTTCTCTTCTCACACTGGAACAATTACTGTAGCTAGCAGACTGACGTTAAGCACATTACCAACATACAGTGTACAGTTCTACAGCATGACACCCTCAATACACTTCTACCAATATGACAGGAACGACGGAAAATGAAAGTTAAGCACACAGTACGGATGTAAGTGTGACTGCTTGTGCATGTGTGTTTACTGTATGTGAATTGTTGTATGTTGAATGCTGTGAGTGGGCGTATGTGCGGTCCTAGGCTCGGTGGCTGTTTCACAATGCTCAGCCCTGGGATGGAATAGAGATATTGTCAATTATTCAAATTTCCAACAATAAAATAAAATAAAATAAAAACATGCTTATTTTCATCATCTCTGTGCGCCAGCCAGCAATGCACATTCATCACTGTTTATAAAAATGAACCTGGATCACTCTAAGCACCTTATTCGTCCCTGTTCTCGTAATTACCCGTAAATTAATAAAATCTGACTGTGAGGGTTTATTGCTTGCGATACAGACCTCCTAACTTTGTTAAAGAAAAAAAAAGAGATGAAGGGTTATACAGCGAACAATCTCCTGATAATTAACAGGAAGATAAACAAAACATAAATTTGGATATTGCGTTTATTTGGACTACCACTCAAATATGCGTGAACCACGCTATTTTAATTAAAAGATAAATCTATGTGACACTCTGCTTCCAAGTTAATTATTCGGCGCTGTATAATAAAAACGAAACCTATTAAACATGCCACGCACTGTATTTCTCCATTAACAGTAAAAAAGGAAGTGCTCGCGCTGGGGACAACATTTCAAATTCACTGGGTTTTCTACCCCTCGCGTATCTCTCCAGTTTCTCCTCATTTTCTCAGTCTCTCTCTGCAGACTGACACTCAAAATACGAAGTATCAGTCCTACATTTTCTTTATAGGCATAATAGTGATGGCTTTGCTGGTGAGACGTAACAGGTGGTGCTCATTACGCTTTATGAAAGCCATTCTATCTCATTCAGTCTCATTTGGCGCCACACATCACCAGCTTCTTTTCAATTTGACTGTCTTAAAATATTAGGGCACCTTGGATGAGCTCTATCAGCGTGTTCTGTGGCTGCATATGTGGGTTTCCCTGGGATATGCAAGTGTCTATAGGCTGACAGTAACAAATCCTGCGTGTGTGGTAATAACAGTAATCATCGGTATAGCACTCACACCTACAGGTAGGCGAGTAGGCACAACTAGATTACCTCAGGTGTTATTGGCAGGGAAGGAGTTGCCTGCTCAGTTGTGAACTGTTAAGATTAGGATTACCAAGGGAAGACCTAACACAAGAGTAACATTATGTTGTATGTTGGACCAGACAAAGGCAGCATTTCCAGAGGTAGAGGTTTTTATTGCGTAAAACACTGGATAAAACGAACTGCCTCAGAGACTTCACAACTTCCTGACAGCAGAAAGAGTCCATGATTTTTTTTTTTACCGTTATCAGAATTGTTTTCCTCTTCTGTAAAACTGATGTAGAATAATAAATAATGCCCAATAGTTATATTTAAATACAAAGTTGTCTACTGGTTGTAAGTATATAGTAGTAGCAACAAAATCCTCTAAGTAAGTACTTTACCTCCAATATAGACATTTACTTCATCAAGGAATGTGGACAGTATCAGGGCCATGAACACAGAGTACACAGAGAAGTACATAGAAATGATTTATCTTCTTTGTTAGCGCAGGGAGGATCAAGTTGTAATTGTACATTTGTGTCTGTTTCTTAATTGAATCATGACAAACAAAATATTTTCAGGGAAAACGTGGGTTATTTTGGAATGCAGGCAGGGAAACAGTAGCACAGTAAGGGATGGACGAACACGTCACAGAGAATTGGCAAACAATGATGATTCCAGTGTCATGAAAAGCATCATTGCCATATCGCATAGTTTGAAGCATACAGATATACTGGAAAACCTGAAAAGTGCTAGAAATGGAATGTGAATTATTTTTCTTCAGAGTTTATTTTTTGTAGTTTTTTTGTAGTTATTCTTTTCTCTTATATAGTTAGGTAGGCACACCCACACACACGTACATACACACACGAAAAAGCAAGCGACTGGCACAGTCACCAAGAACGCAGTAGTGCATTTAAACCTAAAGCTTACCACAGTCGTTTCAGTTGTATCTCAATGTTGTGGCTTCATGGGAGATATCATACAAACAGTTGTATTAAATTGCTCGATTCGATCTGAAGTAAGGCAGTGCGAACTAGGCTAGGTAAGCAAATGAACAACAGAACACTGTAAGTAGATCACTGAATGGCAGAAAAGTCCTAATTCAAATGACCCCATTTAAACCACAACTGCATTCTGTACATATCCATACTCTCTTTCTTTCTTTCTTTCTTTCTTTCTTTCTTTCTTTCTTTCTTTCTTTCTTTCTTTCTTTCTTTCTTTCTTTCTTTCTTTCTTTCTTTCTTTCTTTCTTTCTTATTTCTCTCTCTCAACTGATAGGAGCAGTGTATTTGAGCGGACTGTAAACTCCTTTAGGCATAGCTGTGGTGTTAAGGCCCTGGGGTTTAAGTGTTCAGCTCTCCTTGGCTGTGAGGGAAGATATTGACTTTCTTAAAGTCCGGATCATTTCTCTTTATCAGAATTTTTTTTGTTTTGTTATCCCCCCCATGCCTCCATACCAACACATCTTCTGTTTTACCCCCCACTAGTCACAAAATGCTTCGTCCGAAACCTAGAAATAAATTGGAAAAGACATTTGTAGAAAATGTCCCTTTGTCTATTTTGTAACTAAGACGTTCAAATTAGAGACAGGGAGCAGGGTGATTATCTCTATGTATTATTGCTCATTCTGAAGCTGCTGTAGAGGAGCCTATAGGAAGATAGTCCTGCATCGTGTCTGAGGAAACAAGTCCTGTGACGTTCACGGTCTTCATATATAACGAAACATTCTACCTCTGACTAAAGTTACAGCACATCAAGTTGTAAAAGTCCCAATTCCACTTTTTACATCTTCACTAGCTACAATTTCAATTCCAAAGAACAACCATCCACCTCCTAACATAAAAGTTAAATGAAATAAAACACATTCAATTAACTCCACCTCTCAGTGTCTGGTAAGGTGATATCCAAATAAATGACAATATTGCACAGAACACATCTCTGTGCCTCTAATGGCTCCTTTAAATACATCATTGATTTTTTTTCTTCTTTCAGAGGCCATGTTGGATTTGAGTCGTTTTAAAGAGGCAGAGAAAGGGGAGGGGGAGGAGGGTGACTCTGGCCAGCTGATGGAACTGAGTTTGACCCCTCACATGTCGGCCAGGGTTAGGTTACTCCTGTAGTGCAGTAGGGGCAGAGGGCTGGGAGTGGATGGGGCTGGACTGCTGGGTCGAGAAAGATGAAAAAAGGGGAGAGGGGGGATTGAATTGATTTCCTCTGCGATGACAGCTCCAGTCAGGCTGGCACCAAGGCCCCCCCACTGCCGCTGCCTGCCCCAGTCTCCACTGGCTGCTCATCATTCGCCCTCTGCAAAAGGCAGCCGCCGGTGTCATGTTCTGAGGGGTGTGTTCAACAATCCTATTCCATCTTCCCCAATTGTCGCTAAATCGTTTATGGGATCATTTTTCTGATAAAAGCATAATTTTTGGGGGATAAAAGTTATTTAAAAGATTTTCTATATTTCCTTTATTATTTATTTTTTTATATAGTCGTCTCCACTATTTGTCGCATAACTAAATTTAACATATCTATACCTAGTTTTATATGAATGAATAGATGCATTTCTTCAGGACCCATCTTAAGGAATACTCAACCCATGGTATGTGTTGTTTATATGCATATTATGTCATTGTTACTGACCTAGTACACACTGAGGATGTCCTGTGAGCTCTGGGTAAAACAGTACAGTCACTGATGGCCCCCTTTATCTGGCTGTGCTCTGGGAGTAGGCGAAGTAAGTAGTCCCTGTTATGTGGCTCTAGTGAGTACAGTAGTTGTAGAGTTGAAGGCTGGCACCTCCACGCCAGGTGACATCGGTCATGGACGCAGGGGGTCCCCAGAGAGAGGGGGGTCGGCCGTACCCCCATGAATTCCCGTGGGATAGCTGGTGGTCCCATCCTCAGAGTTCCCTGAGGCGTCCGAGTCGATGCGGGAGCGTTTGAAGCGGCGGTCAGGGTACTGGCTGTTGTCAAAGGGCATGCGGTGGACACACAGGACATGGGTCTTCAGGTTGCCCTTCTGAAAGGCACCGTAGGAGCAGTACCTGCACTGGAACGGCTTCTGACCCCCCTGACCTCCGTGACCTCCTTGACCTGTGCGAGGACAACAAGAGAGAGACAACAGTCAGTCACCTCATCATTACGCTGTATTACTTTACCAGAATGTAAAACAAGCTCTGTCACCGACAGAGGCCTCTTTTCAGAGGAGCATCTTTCTCGACCCAGCAGTCCAGCCCCATCCACTCCCAGCCCTCTGCCCCTACTGCACTACAGGAGTAACCTAACCCTGGCTGACATGTGAGGGGTCAAACTCAGTTCCATCAGCTGGCCAGAGTCACCCTCCTCCCCCTCCCCATTCTCTGCACTGTGTAGTCTGCCTACTACACAGTGTTTTAGCTGTAGTGCTCTCCTGAGACGCCGTCTTTAAAACTCTTTCAGTGCCCTCTCTTTGGATAGGCCTCTTTTCAGAGGAGCAGCAGTGGCTCCCTCTGAACGCTGCGGCGTTTTAGCGGTGTGTACCGCACCAGCTGTATCCTTCACCACTCCCAACAATTGCACGCGCTCTCTCGAATTGGATCCGATCCTCACTGCAGCAAACACAATGGCCCCTTAATAGCCTGCGCCGCTCGTTTGAGCGACGTCGGAAAACGTGCCCATCATAACCGACTTCACTTATCTCGCTCTCCACCCGAGAGCAGCGCAAACCCAGACACTTTTCTGTTGTACACTGCTTTCGGGTTATTATTAATAACGGTACATTTTCTGTCATTATTTTTTTTTTCTTCTTCTTCAATTCAATTTAAGACGGGGTAAATCAAATGAACAGAGTTTATTAGACGCTGCGTAGGTGCGGGGAATGTAGAGAAGTGAAAGAAGGATAGTAGTGAAAGGTACACAAAACGCGCACACACACACACGCACACACACACACACACTCACTGACACATTGTGTTGTCGCGAAGAGGCAGGATTTAGAGGCACGTTGTGTTTGCCATTCTTACGCTGGCTTTGGAGTCTCAGCGGCTTTCAAATATCACAATGTCGGCTCAGGACCTCACACAAAGGAGATTGCTACAAGTTTTTGGAGCTTTAGATGTTCCAGCTGTCGGAATGTTTCGATAAGCGAGCCGGCGACACACAATGAAGGACACTTTTTATTCCTGTGCAGTTTAATTTCACACTCTCTTACATTACGTTAAGTCCGAGAGGCAGAAGATCTCATCCCATTTTACACTTAGGGGGACCGAGTGTTGCCCCAAACAAGTCAACTCTATTCTTCTTCCCTTTTCTATTTCTCCATTTTTTTCTGCACTTTTAAAATAAACACAGATCAGTTCTAACTTTGCAGCGAGGTCTATCCAAGGTTTAAAAAAAAGTACAATCTAGAATTTGAACAAACATAATGACACTGACTGTCCTATATGAAGACAAAGGCAAGCTGGGTCTGAGATTACCAGAGCGATTCCACTCATGCATAACACTGTAGGAATATGGTGCTTATCCTGGGTTGAATTGTAAACTAAATAGTTTCTTCCTTTCAAAAGAAGAAAACACACACATATAGAACCCCCTTCCCCCCCCCCCCCCCCTCCCTGCAGCATCTCTGCATGGTGTTGTTGAAATGAAGTGCGTCAGTCTGGCCTGTGTGTTCTGGGATTTATAGGGTGTGCGGTGTTGGACTGAGGAATGACAGATGCCTGGACCCAGCTGCATGGAGACAGCCATGCTTCTTAAGTTTCCATCTAATCCACCTACTCCGGCACACACTGCGACAACCCAAACAAATGGCCAGCGCACAAAGACACACCAGCACCGCCCGCATGGATTATGCCCAAGATGGTGCCCCCCCGATTCACCCACCACCTCTCTCAGATACCAACACTTCTTCTGATTCTCTGGAGGGCAGGAACCACACCTACTCACATCACTCACTTTAATCCCCCTACAGATCATACATCTGCACACAAACATGTTGGAATCTTCAAACCGGAATTGAGCTGTGTGTGTGTGTGTGTGTGTGTGTGTGTGTGTGTGTGTGTGTGTGTGTGTGTGTGTGTGTGTGTGTGTGTGTGTACGCGTGCGCGTGTGTGTGTACGCGTGCGCGTGTGTGCGTGTGTGCGCGCGCGCGTGTGTGTGTGTAGTCGCCCACACAATGGGTCAGCAGGTACAGGAGAGATTTTCCTTTTCCCCATGACACACTGCGCTGGGCCATTGTGTGTGGAGGTGCCGAGTGACAAGAAACAGGAAAAATAGTTTTACCTCAGAAACCTCTCCCCCTCATTCCTTCTCTCGCTTTCTCTCTCCTTTTCTTTCTCGCATTTCACTCCCTCTGTCTTTCCATCTTTCCATCTCTTTCTCGCTCTCTTTCTATCCCTCTCTCTCTCTCTCTCTCTCTCTCTGTCTCTCTCTCGTATGTGTCCAGAGACTGTTCAAAACCCAACCCAAAGCTTTATCAGAAAAGAGAGAAAAACACTGGTCTTGTTTTCATTAGTGTGGCATTATCTAGGTCTCCTAATTAACACCCAAAGGCCTTGAGCGTAGAGATCAGAGGGAACAGAGGGGGAGGGAGGGCTTGGGTACTACCACATGACTTCCTCAAACAGCCCACTGTATCTACTCACTCTGCCCGCGCCCCCTACTTACCCCTCAGCCCTCCCTCCTCCACGCCTTGGAGAAGAGAAAGGCAGGAGGAGACCGCCCTCATTCCCCTTCACTCTCACCTCCTCCTCCTTTACATCCACCTCCTCACCCCTCCCTTGCCAGCCTCTCTACTGCTGGGTGGCAGCAGATGGGTACTGTAGCTCGCTCCTTTGGACCCCTCCCTAGCTAACAGAGATGTGTTGGATGCTGTCTGTGATCCCATCTCTCTCCTCTATTGCCGTAGCCCCGATTTCCCCCTCTCCACTCAAACATCTCTCTCTCTCTCTCTCTCTCTCTCTCTAGTGAACGTCGAAGTGTAACAGCCCTACGACTGCCTCCCACTGGTGGCTCCCACTATGATCCACACGGGAGCAACGCATAGACAAACCTGTACACGCACATTGACCAAAGCATTCTCACACACATACATTCAAACACACAAATCTGTTTGCAAACACGCCCATGACCGTACACTAAAACGTTCACATATACACGAAGCCAACACACACACACATACAGTCTCCCACGACAGTGCCTTGGCACGTACTCAAAATCGCTCTTATATAAACTCCATCTGATGCCAGTGCTACCATCTGTGAGAGAGCACTCCTCACCTACGTCTGTAGGTAGGAAGCCCCTCTCCCCAAAGCCTGACGAACAGAGCAAGTGTGTGTGCGTGTGTGTGCGAGGGTGTGAGGGAGGGAAGAGAGGGGGGGGACATTTTTCATTTGCAGACTGCTTGTGATTTGCTCATATATTGTTATAGCAGCTCATCAGCACATGACGAATCCCCAGGCCCTGCACAGCAGAAAGAAGCTGCTGGGCTTCAGCACTTTCAGCGTGTATCTCTGTGTGCGTGTGTCTGTGAGGGTGTGTGTGTGTGTCTCCATGTAAGTATGAGGTGTGTGTGTGCACAATTGTGTGTGTGAACATTCCTGTGTGTGTGTTGATGTGTGTGTGCATGTGTGTGTGTGTGCGTGCGTGTGTGTATGTTGGCACCTGACAGACTGCAGAACCTCTAATGACTTTCAGATGCTCACAAACAGTCATTCTACCCTGAGAATGAAGGGAAAATGGGGGGGGGGGGGGGGGGGGGGGGGGGGGGTAGTCTGTCTCATTTCCGCCCAGTGTGTTATTAAGGGTTTAGAAGCATGATACACATTACAGGTACTCTAACATGCACTCTCTTACAGACTGCACTACACTCTGATTGACCAGTTATGGTGTGATAGGGGAGAGCGGGGCACGTTGAGTTATTATGTACATTCAGCATCACCACGTCAAGGGAAATATGGTATTCTTTCCAACAAAGATATCTACATACACGTTAGGATGTTGTGTATCGGTGGACATAATCACAACTGCTTTGAAAACGTAGCTTGTCCAAATAAAAGTGTTCTCTTGGCACAAGAGATATGGTATGGGGTAAATTGAACATAGGGACAGGGTAAGCCTTGGGGTAAGATGTATTTGAGGCTACTAAGACCATGAAACTGGCCCATAGGATTTCTGATATATTTAGCAAGCTCAGACTCCATGCTGTCAGACATTGGTGCCTCTGCTACTCTGTCATAGCTTCTCTATCGCGCAGGTGCACGTTTTGTTTTCCCCTTTGTCAGCGTACCTCTTCAGTGTCATAAGGGTGATTTTTTTCCCATCCCTTGCTGCTGCTCGAACGGACTTCTTCCCTTCTCTCACTTCCTTGGCTGGTCTCTCAAGAACCTTAAGGCGGGCTAGATCCCTGCGGGTTTTACATGTGTATACACAGGGCATGAAGATGTTTGCTCTGTAACAATTCAAATGCAGTAGCGTGACTTTATATGCATCGTAAATGGCCAAAATATTATGCATATTATGCCTCAAACTCACCAAATGTGATCATCATTTGTATGGGGTATGTTGAGCCATTGGCTCAACTTGCCCTTTGCCAAATGAAACAATTTTCCCCAAAGCAACTATTTGACTGTATTAGCGCACACAGCTACAATGATACACTTTCATGCTTGGTTTAGGACCTCATATTGTAGCTTACAGATACCCGAACTGATGTATCAAACACTCCTAAAAAGATCTAATAACACAATGCATTAATTTGACTTTGTGAAAATCTTTTGGACCTACTGTAACTTGCTTACCAATTTTCCCATGTGGTTTCTTCCTTCAGACTCCATGAAAGGATGACTTCTTCCTGATTATTTGGTCACATGATTCATTTTGTAAATGGTTTACTGGAAAAGAAGTGGTCTCAACAACCCCATTGCACAATACCCCCCCCCCCAGCCTTCCCCTTAGACCTCCCACTTCATTTTGCGCAATCCCGTGAGCCCCATTGAGTCATAGTGGTATCCCAATTAAACTTTGAGCGAGGCGTAGTGCCTTTTCAGCCCTGTAGTTGGCTCTCCAAACAAAGCGAATAGGAAATGCGGACTTTCTATTAAGTGTTTCTCAAAATTCCCATGAAGCTCTGGTACCCAACCCTGGAGAGTTGCTTTAAGAATATTGTCTGACAAAAATACTAGAATTGAAGCAAATATAAGTCATTTTAACATCATAACAAATCATGCGAAAAACAATTACAGTTAAGAGGAATATGTTAGTTAATGTAGAGACATATGATTATGCATATTTCTTTGTCACAACATTAACTTACGAAAATTGCTATTTAACAAGCTATCTGACTAGCTAACATTATCCAGCTAGCTATATACATGTAGATTGCTATATGAGCATTTGACATTTGTATGAATTGTAATTTGTGTTGTTTAAAGGGATAGTTCACCCAAATAACAAAATTGCATATTGGTTTCCTTACCCTCTAAGCACCATGGTCAAGGCATGACAGCAATCCATGCTTTGGTTTAGTTTCCCTGTCACTGTTTCCACATGCTAACGTTTAGCATTTGTGGCACAAATCCCATCCAATTCCTGGTACCGATATTAGCATTTTCCACGCATCATGTCCAAATCCTCCAAAAGTATCTCCAACTGATTGTGAAGCTCAACAAAGTCCCTTATAGTTGATTTGAACATGACACGGGAAAAATGCTAATATCAGTACCATGACTTGAATGGGAAAAACGTTTTAGCATGTGTGCTAAAAATGCCCCAGTGAAACAAAAGGAATGCACGGATTGCTGTCATACCTTGTCAATAGACTGCTTACAGGGTAAGGAAACCAATGTGTCATTTTGTAAATGGGTGAACTATCCTTTTAATGTTTTAGGGACTCCTCAGCAAACCAGCAAACCAGGCTTTCTTCTTGTGAAACCCAGTGGCTGTAAGTGGATGCATTTACTGCAAATTGAATGAGCAATTTTGTAAGCTTGCCTTGCTGTTCATAAAAAAGAAAATCGAAGTCAATCACTTGTCAGTGTTCTTTATTGTTGCTAGTAATGTCAACGTTAGAGATTGAAGATATTTTGTCATTCAATGCAGCCGAAGTAACGTACTAACTAATTTCTTACTTATTGTGCAGTGGAGGATACAAATATCTGTATGCCTATGGATGTGTGGCTATGTAGCCAATCTGTGCATGGACCCTTACACTTTTGCTATAGATATTAGTGCAGAACAGTGGTTTTAATTGCTTCCACTGGTTAATCATGACTGAGTGAAGGCAATGCGACTGTTACATGTCAAATTGCTATTATGTAATGAATGTTTCTGTTTTAATAGTACTCCACGTTGAACCACAGCCACAGCAGCCAGAATATGGCCACATTATGAAAAAAGCTATTCCTGCCGCCATTACAGGCATTGTGGAAAAACACGAGGCTCGTAGTCAATGAATTGCATGGTAGGCTAACCTTTGGCGGCTTTTGCTGTGTGCGAGTGACGTCCCATTCCTTAAGGTTATTTACTAGCTCTCCCTACCATCAGTTGCTTTGTTTTTGAGGGACACTTGAAAACGAGGGGGAGGGCTAAGGGGAGGTATTGGGATTGAGCCTAAATTTAGAAATAAAGAATGGCACAAGTAAAGTTTACCAAACCAAACCTTTTTCACTTATATTAGAGAAACATGGTCGCCAACTTTAAACTAGCCTTTTACATTGCTGTATAAAAGGCCACATGGGTTCTTCCTTCACAAACTCCATGAAATGACAACCTCTTCCTAAATATTTGGTCACATGATCAAATTTTGTGTGGCTCAACTGATCATTTTGGCACGACTTACGACACTCTCCCCCTAAGTGTAGGAATAAAGAAGGGCACAAGGAAAGATAACCAAGCCAACCATTTTAACATGTATTGGGGAAACCTTGTGGCCAACTTTAAAATAGCCTTTTGTATTGCAGTGTTGGAATTTCTATATATAAAGATGACCACAATATGTTCTGAATAAATGACAATTTACACCATTATCAAAGGGATACTTCGGGATTTTTGCAGTGTTCATACAAGTTCATACTTCCCCAGAGTCAGATGAACTTGTGGATACAAGTTTTTATGTCTCTGTGTCCAGTATGAAGGAATTTAGAGCTCGTTTCGTGAGTCATATGCCCATAGACTTCCAGTCATTGAGCTAACTCTAGTTAGAAATTGCGCTAGTTAGCAACTTCCTTCAAAACCGCATAAACATAAAAAATGGTATCCACGAGTTCATCTGACTCTGGGGAAGTAGATAAAGGGCCTCGTTGCCAAAATCCCAAAATATCACTTTAAGGAGGAAAGCGACACATTTCTTTGGGATGTAAAGAAAAAGACCTGAACTGTTAATGTACAGTGTAAGGAAACATACAATATTCCAATATGTAAAGATGTGTGATGACAGAATGATGTGTATGTTTGTGTGCTGCCGTGGATATGTACAGAATGTGAGTGACAAACAGAGATAAAAGGACGGTGGTCGAGTCCCTATAATAGACACATACCGAGAGAGGTGAGCGTGTGTGTGTGTGTTTGTGTTGGAGAGAGAGTGTTGTGTATTAAAGAGTAGCGCTATGCTCCATTCCTCTGAAGAGGGGGGGGGGGGGGTGGAGTTGCGTCTGGGGAGAGAGAGAGCCACAGAAGGTGTGAGCAGTAAAATGTGATGCACCATCTGTCGGCCAATAATAACCTGCGTGTTGTAAAGGCTCAGAGTTTAGTCAGCAAACAAGCACTCCCAAACACCCGAGTACCACCTCACACTCTATGTCCAACCTATACACCTATACCCCCTTATCCTGACCTGTAACCCTGGCTGGGGCATCCTACGCATCATTTCTCAGCGTTACAGTACACTTAGAAAAAAGGGTTCCAAAAGGGTTCTTTGACTGTCCCCACAGGATAGCTGTTTTTGGTTCCAGGTAGAAACCTCTCTGGAAAGGGTTCTACATGGAACCCCAAAAGGTTCCACCTGGAATCAGAAAGGGTTATCCAAAGGGTTCTCCTATGGGGACAGCCGAAGAACCCTTTTAGGTTCTAGGTAGAAAAAAAGGTACTAAGTGTACTTTCGAGCTGGGCGATATGGACAAACATACTTATTGCAATAAATTGCTTGAATTGATGTGATAACAGTAAATATAATGAAAAGTTTATAACAAGAAAATAAGAAAAGTAGGCGGACAGTTTGTTGCAATAAACTTTCAAGATTATTACAACTTTATTACAACTTTATTACAACTTTCAAGATTATTGCAACGTACCGGCCGCTTACTCGTCTTCTTGAATGACCTGCCATTTAGGGGCCTACTTTCCCACTGCCCTCATCTAATATTAATGTTCGCCACAGTTGTCCCATTAACAATCACCCATATTCAGTGGTGCAAAGTACTTAAGTAAAAATACTTAAGTAGTTAAGTCGTTTTTTGGGGTATCTGTACTTTACTTTACTGTTCATATTTTTCACAACTTCTACTTTTACTTCACTACAATCCTAAAGAAAATAATGTACTTTTTACTCATTTTCCTTGACACTCAAAAGTACTCGTTACATTTTGAATGCTTACCAGGACAGGAAAATGGTCCAATTCATGCACTTATCAAGAGAACATCCCTGGTCATCCCTACTGCCTCTGTTCTAGAGGACTCACTATACACAAATGCTTAGTTTGTAAATGATGTCTGAGTGTTGGAGTGTGACCCTGGCTGTCAAAAAATAATAATAATAAGGAAAGTGTGTCGTCTGGTTTGTTTAATATAAGGAATGTGAGGTATAGCATTTACTTTTGCTCAAGTATGACAATTGAGTACATTTCCACCACTGTACTTTTAAAAAACATTTTATTTAACCTTTGTTTAACTAGGCAAGTCAGTTAAGAACAAATTCTTATTTACAATAAAGGCCTACCCCAGCAAAACCCGGACGACACTGGGCCAATTGTACACCGCCCTATGGGACTCCCAAACACGGCCGGATGTGATACAGCCTGGATTCAAACCAGGGACTGTAGTGACACACTGATATACAGTGCCTAAGACCGCTGCGCCACTCGGGAGTATTTTACTGGGTGACTTTCACTTTTACTTGAGTCATTTTCTATTAAGGTATCTGAAATATATTTAATTTCAAACATCACATTTCTCTAGTATAGGCTACTTATTGTAATGAACTACAGTAATATCAGCAAAATGCCTGCGATAGGTGATCGGTACGGTCAAGGTCGATCATTTTTGGTTCATCGTCCCAGCTCTACGTTACAGTAGCATCCATTAATCGGTGGCATGGATCCGTAAACATCAGACAGGAAAATGTAATGGCTGGGAAAAAGCATTAGAATGTCTAGTACCCCAGGGATCATCAACTAGATTTTGCCGCGGGACGTTTTCTTCTTGAGTGGATCGTCATGGGGCTGGAACATCATTACAAATTATTTGTAGAGTGCAAATTGACCACACAAAGCCCAACCAGATATAATATTTGACATAATTTCATATTTGACATCATTTCAACACCCATCATTTCAAACCTTGCTTACATTTGTATACGATTATGTGTCTCTCTATTATGTGTGGGAATACTTGGGACCAGATTTCCAAAATGTAAATCACTTGGAGCTGATTTCCTGGTGCTTTTACAGTCTTTTATGTCCATCAATGCAAATTACCCAAAATTAATAATAATATTTTATTTTTGCGCAGAAAACATTGGGGGCCAAATAAAACCACCCGCGGGCCAAATTTGGCACACGTGCCAGCAGTTGGGGAACCCTGGTCTACCCTATTCAAACATTAAAGACCTATAATTTTTACTCTGATTCAAGGTACATGTCTATTGATTTACCAAAGATATTTGTATTTATATCCAAAGCCCTGGAGGGATTGACTTTTCCACTGTATTACGAGGTTTCAGAAGTCTGTGTGTGTTGATGTAAAATTGGGCTGAAGTTCGGGGAATAGCGATCTGGTCTATTTCTCTGGTTAACTAGAAAAACCAACACACACATAACACTAAGGAATACACTGGAGAGGCAGAGGGGAGGGGGTGTTGATGCATCAAAGAAAGCTAAAAAGTAGTCACTGGGGATTCAGTCCCATGTTAAATACTGAACTAGATTATTAATTGCTGTACCAGAAGAAGCTGTTAATAAGTTCCTCAAAAGAGTGAGTCTTTCTATCTCTCTCTCACCCACTCTCTCCTTCTTTGTCTCTATTCCACTAAAACAGTTGTTTTCTTAGCGTCTGTAGATGCCATTCAGCTAGGACTATAAACCCCATACTGTAAGGTCACACTTCTCCAGTGGTCAGAGCCTCTGTACCTGCACCTGCAGTGTCAGTGTCCTCTCTGTTGAGCAGACACAAACCGGGGCCTCTCTCACTTGTGATTGGCTGAGGACTGTTGGGGCTCAAGGGTACGGAGCAGTAAATTCATCATGTGATGATGGCCTGTATGTCAGCTTGTCTCAGCAGGACTAGGTCAGTGTGTGTGTGTGTGTGTGTGTGTGTGTGTGTGTGTGTGTGTGTGTGTGTGTGTGTGTGTGTGTGTGTGTGTGTGTGTGTGTGTGTGTGTGTGTGTGTGTGTGTGTGCGTACATGTGTGTATGTGTTTCTGCATGCATGTGTCCGGGAGCAGAGGAGCTGGCCTGGGGATGGACAGTTCAGGAGTGTTCGTCTCTACTCCAGCTCCAATCTATTGCTGACCTGTCACTGCAGACAGCTAATGGATGTCCAAGTCTGTAAGAGTGTAGGCTACAGTCTCTGTGTGCTTGTGTACGGGAAACGGAAAAGACAGAAACAATAAGAGAGGGAGTGAAAAATAAAACTTCCTGTTGACCTTCTAGAAAGAAGGATAAAAAAAAAAGGCTGATAAAAACGAACCCGTGTCAAAAAGTAGCGTTATGACTGAAGCAGTGGCTAACAGAGAGTGATGTATGTGTCAGGCTAACCGTGGGAGCTGAACAGCCAGAGGAGACGGTGTCCTAAACAGAGCAGATCATGTCGACTCGCCCCGATACATGCCAGGTGCTGCTCAAGGCCTCTGAGCCAATTAAGAAAAAAGAAAAAAAACAGAAGAGAGGACGAATAAAAACATCACACTTCCCATGGGCTCAGGAACAGAGGAGGGCCGGGATGGAAAAGTTGCCGTATGGAGTAGGTCTCCTACAAGGTGCTCATATCGCCGCAACATGATCTATCTCTCTCCTATGGCAGACATTACAAGGGCAACCCGGTCTCTGGCTGTCACAAACATGTTCCCAGCACGGCTAAGTGGTCTGCGGGTATCAATAACAGTCACTGTGTTTCCAAGGCAAGAGGACTGGGCTGAGGGTTATTGGAAAGCACCACATGATTAATACAGTTCGTTATGATGAATATATGTACCTTTCTCAGTGACGACCAGGTCTAGAACAAGATCAAGACTTCACTTGCCTCTGTGAGATCGGGTTGTATTTTCAGCGTGTGATCTGCAATGTGTTACACGGTATAAATCTGGCGAAGCTTTATTTCCTGCAAAGCTTAAATTTCTTGGCTTATTTTTTCTGGCATAACTTTTTAAACCTTATCGTCAGTGCTTTCCCCCATGCAAGCTTTGCTTGTCCTTATCTCTCTCTGTCTTCCTCCTCCTCCTCCTCACCCTCCCTTCTCTTATTTTCCTTCCCTCCTTCTCTCTTCCCTTTGCTTGGCCTCTCTCTTCTCTCTTCCTCTCAGAGAGAGAGAGAGAGAGAGAGAGAGCCCTATTTGTCTGCTTTAAGTGAAATCACTCAATTCTCAAAAGTCAGTGGGGAACTTTGGAAAGGGGAGGGCCAGGAGAGGGCCACCTCCAAATAAGTTCCATTAATCACAAGGCAGAGTCTAATGTAACTAATATTTTACAATTAGAGGAGACAAGATGGAGCTAAAAGCCATCTATCTCCCTTACACCACATGATCATCGATTCATAAGGCAGAGCCTGAGACTAGCACAGAGACACATTTACCAGGAAACAGGAGGCCAGGGGATTGTGTGTTTCTGTGTGTGCCTCTCTGTTTGTGTGTGTGTGTGTGTGTGTGTGTGTGTGTGTGTGTGTGTGTTCAGAGAGATATTACTCTACACTCCACAGTACATACAGTACAACATAAACAACATTTCAGTGTACTGTAAATATGCAGGGATTGTCTAAACTGATTGAGCAGAAGAGATTACATTATGTGGTGAGATGACCAGTGTGTGTCTGGATGTGGGTGGGTCTGGATGTGGGTGTAGATGGGTGTGTATGGGTGGGTGGGTGTGTGGGTGTGTGTTTATTATTGAACAGCGTTACAGTTTAGGCTTAGAATCCCAAAAGAGTACCGGTATTTCTCAAATTGAAATAACTCAACGTTACGATCTCCCTGTCTATGAGGATAGTGCCAAGCACAGTCTGACAGGCCCAGATTGTCTTATGGTTACAGATTGGTAGCATTCAAACGACAGCTCATAAGTAACTAGCAGCGTAGCCTAGTGGTTAGAGTGTTGGTGTAGTAACCGAAAGGTTGCGAGTTCAAATCCCCAGAGCAGACAAGGTACAACTCTGTAGTTCTAGGCTGTCATTGAAAATAAGAATTTGTTCTTAACTGACTTGCCTGGTAAAACAAATAAATATATTTTCAACATTAAATAGACTTGGTTATTCTACACTGTGATTATGGGGTTGCTGACGTTGGATCAAATTGCTCAGAACAAAAGGTGCCATTTATTGTAGTATTTATTGTATTGTTATTCTATGATACCATTGTCGTGAGTCAGTCCTTTCAGTGCAATGTGAAAACAAGGGCAGAGAGTAGCTAGTTTCCTCCTGATGTGGTAAAAGCTGGTCTTTATCGCCCTCTAGTGGCCAAGGTGGAGCAGTGCATAATGCAGAGACGCCTGCAACATGGAGGCCTGTGAAATTAACCACAGCTGAACAAATGAGTGCAAGGACAGGTTCAACTGGAGGTCACCATCTGCCCAGTTACAACTGCTGGCACACTTGAACGGAGCCGCACCATCATCTTAAGCACATCAATCGCCGCTGCACACATTGCAGCACAATATGGCGTGAAAAGGAAAGAGGAAATGGATGCAGAGAGAGAGGAAGAGAGAGAGACAACGGGCAAGACAAGAGATGTGAGATAGAGAGAGAAAAAAACGAAATGAAGGGAGAAGAAATGTTCATCAAGCTCTGAACAGGGTCATGAGGCAAACTGATGACGCGTCACAGAACATCAAGCAATGAAAAGACATACGAGCAGCATCTAATGAAAAAAAGACCTGATGTGTTCTTTAATCAGTGACACGTGCACGATCACATTCACAGTAGGTGAACACACACACATGAATATCCTGGTTTTGATTAGGGACTGTCTGATTTATACCCATACAACACGTCCTTCCTTGAAACACTATTTAGTTTGGGGCGGCAGGTAGCCTAGCAGTTCAAGTGTTGGGCCTGTAACCAAAAGGTTGCGAGATCGAATCCCCGAGCTGACGAGGTAAAAATCTGTCCTTCTGCCCCTGAACAAGGCAGTTAACCCACTGTTCCTAGGTCGTCATTGTAAATAAGAATTTGTTCTTAACTGATGTATCAAATAAATAATACATTTCACTACCAGAGACAGAAGGAGAAAATAATTATGTCAAATGGTTACTCTCTGCGAATGTGAGTTTTATTAGGACCAGATTCCGTGCATAACAAGCGCCCCCCCCCCACACACACACATCTGGTGCAGTGCAGCTGATCCGTTTAAAAATTAGTCAGGCATTGACCTGGGCCTCTTCCCAGCAGGCTCAGCAGCCGCTGGGTCCTGACGTTAGGTTAACTCAAGTATGGATCCCATCAACCAGACCTGGATCAGGTTTCAGCCTGTACCACCAAAGAGGAGGAATAAAAACATGAAATACTTCCCCTTGAAAAACATCCCAGACTAGAACTAGGGGAACAAAGCGGACTCCAGTGACGGGTACCTATGATGTGGGTAAGGAAGTTTGACCTTTTTAAATGTTTTGATACTGTTACTTTCCTGCCTGTGACATTGCTATGGGAAACGGAGAGATTCCTTAGATGAGACGAACGCGGTCTCAGGGGGTGGAAGGTGCTGCACCCTCCAGCTCGGTAATGGACCTGTGAAAAATGATATCACAGCACTATCTGCCTTAGATCACACACACACACACACACTAACCAATTACACACAATATGTCCAAAACAAATTGGCGTGATGGGTAGACTAGAAAAACAAGAAACAAGGAAAAGAGCAATTATTTGCCCATCCTGAAATAGGACTTGATGGTGTTTTGGAATTAACAAAACATTGGCCCAAGGGCACAGTGCTACAGTTAGCAACACCATTACTTGTCATTTGAGATGTCATGGAACAGGCCAGTTTGGTGCTACACGGTCAGCTCTGTAGTCAGGCAGCACTGTATCCCCTCTGGCTACTTCCTTGTACAGCACTTAACAGTGAAGTCAGGGAGAGGGGAGAAAGATGCATCATTTATATTGCTCATCATTCAGTGCAATATAACAAGCGCTTCACCAACAACAGTCAAGAGAAGTGCTCTCAGCTGAACACTGATCTTTCTTTCGGTGTGTGTGTGTGTGTGTGTGTGTGTGTGTGTGTGTATCAGACGGTATGTAGGTCCATTCTGGGTCTCCCTGGTTTGCATGAGTGTGTAAACCATTTTCAGTTTGCTTGTACCTGAGGCATTAAGGGTGGAAGTTGATGGCTAGGCCTACATTCATGTGTGTATATATTTTAGAGCACAAAACTACTATAGGACAGTTCTCCATCCAATGCAGTGAGGTGACGTTGTTGTTTGTGGTGGGATGACAATATCATATAGGCCAACCACAATGAGTTTGTATTGTAGCCTATTCAACAGCATGAGCATAGTCAATGAAGCTCTGCGATAAAGGACTAGACTGGAAACGGAATAGTTTTGAGGGAGTGGCAAATTCAGACTGTCGTTCACTCAACACTGGCATTTTGATGCTTTATTTTCTCCTAAGTGACTGTTATCCTGTGGGGGGGGGGAGAAACAACCCATCGCTCGACAACAATCCGTTATAGTTTGAATACATTTTATTTTTATTATAAGTACAGTTCAGTAGTTACAAAACGAAGCATCTGCCATGAGAATACAGCAAACAAAAGGTTTTCAGCTCACAAGACAGGTTCGTACGTGGAATGCTCATATACCGGTTCAGAGAGAGCCAGACAGTTAATATTAACCTCTCAGCTATACAACCACACAACGGAGAGAAGGAGAGAGAGGGCATCACTATGGGACTGACCGGGCCCTCTGATTGGTTAACTCAGACCCAGTCCCACAATCCACTATTCAGCACCCTGTTTAATTCCCAACAATACCACTTTTTGTTTTATATTTCTCGTCCTTTTTTTCTCCTCCTTCATATTTTGGAATTGGGAATTCTAAAGTCAAGAAAAGCAAATTAAAAACAGGCTTTTTTTTGTGTGTGGAGTTGAATTTCAACCCGATGTGGAACTTGAGCATCGATCATCACTCTGCTTTAGAGTAACAAACAGCATGTAAATGATGACCACACAGGTGACTTGCATGCCTTGGGTTGGCACTATGATAACAGTTTTGTCAAAGCCATGTACTGTAGTCCTTCAAACTGAAAATGTACTGTATATATGTGCACTGTACATACCGCATTTAGAATTCTCAGGGTTCACAAGAGGACATAGAAACATTTCACAATGTCAAGGGACACACAGACACACACACACACCTTCATTGTAGTTAGTGAGCTAGTTTTGTACTGTATAGATTTTGATTTATAATACTAATCACAGCGCAAAATACTTTTGGGAGAAAAAACAAATCCTTCTATGCACAATGTATTATGTATATAAGGGCATATGTTTGGAGCACATGAGTAGATTGTCAATCTCTTTCTTTTTTCTTTGAAATGTAAGAAGGCAAAAAAAAGTACAGTACTTGGAAGAAAAGAAAAACGGATCGACCCTAAGGCCTACCGTCTAAAACAACTAGCTTCGTGGATGCAACAACGGATGACTGTATCTAAGGCTAGACAATATTTGTTTTTTCCAGTTTTTTCTTCTCCTCCTTCTTCTTCTTCTTTTTTTTTTAAGTAAATACATCAAACCGTTTCAGTAGTCAGTAACACTTTGCAACATTGATTGGTGGCAGTATCTTACAAACATTTGCAACACTACAGTCCTCGAAGTCAATAAGAGAGATGAAAAGGGGAGAAAATACAATCCCGTGTTGTTTTTCATATCTTCTCTTCAAGCTCTATGTTTACCTACAGGACAAGGTCGTGTAAACTAGTTATTACTGTCACTTCAACACCTTCTGCTCTTCACAAACAGCGTTTTTTTTGTTTCTGTTTTTTGTTGTTGCTACTTCTCTCTTTTTACATTTAGTTCTGAGCATTTACAGGCTCTGTGATATAGAGCGAGAAAAGAGTCTTCCCTTCAGTCCTGTTCCTGTTATGGGGAGGGGGTGGGGTGAGGATCCTCAGTCCTCTGTCCATCATCACACTTTACTGTACAATGCTCAGGCTTTCTCTCCTCGTTGTCACATCTACTAACATCCCAATCATATCTGAAAACTACTGCTCTCTCTTAGTTAGCTAGCACAGGAAAAGATTGTCAGAGAATGTCATACTTCTGGTTTAGTTTGTAGTTTTTCAGTTTTTCTTCTCCCTGTTAGTTTGTTTTTGACACGCAGAGCATTGGGCCCTAAAACAGGGTAGAAAACAGCAACTAAAATGTGCGTGGCAATAAGTGTGCTTGGTCTCCATAGATGGTTGGTCTGGTCAAAAGGAGCTTGTTAAGCTACAGCTGGACAAGGGTGGGAATGGTACAGTCCAGGGACAATACCATTACTGTGATCCAGGGGTCACTGAATACCTGTCTTGTACTGGATCTGATAGGAGAGAGAGAGAGAGAGTCTGTCGTACAGGTGAAGCACAGGTCAGCACAACAGTTCAGTCTGAATATTATCTGCTTTTTTTTTGTCAACAATGATGGACGCCATCTTGGATCAAGGAATGTGTCATAGTAGGGGTGTTTTAGGGACTGTCATTTAGCAGGTAGTTTCAGCAAAAAACATCAAAAGGAGAGACATGAAGAAGACAGAAGATGGAGGGAGGAGTCATCCATGAGAGGACAGGAAACAGAATGGTTAAAGTCGCTGTCTGTCTGTCACTTTGCTGAGCGTCACATCCAGTGGCCTCTACAAGTCATTTCAGCAGGTCTGTCTCTGTCTCCTCTCCATCCTCACACAGGGCAGAAACACTCCTTCATAGTTCCTTTTGAATGACTTCTCTTGTTTGATTGTAGCATGTTTTAAATCAACGTCGTTGATATAGTGTGTTCCTTCATCATCACCATCATCATCATGTTCCTGCCTTGCTCCAGCCGGGTGCTCGGGCGGGAGTTAGTCTCTGTTAAGAGAGGCTGCGTCGTGCGTCTCAGTGTCAGCTAGGTTAGGCAGCGCGAGGTTAGGGTCGAGGGTCAGCGCGGGGCCCAGGGCTCCATGGCCTTCCTCCTCTCCTACCCACAGATGAACTACAGTTAAGAGAACAAACGCAGATTAACAAGACTGCCCCGGCCCCCACCACAGCCACAACACTAAACATAGCATAGCAGTTATACACACAAAATGGCCACCTCTTGCTGTAACAAACATCACAAAGGGTGAAGTAAGAGCAAAACAGAAACTGACATTCTGTTCAGGAACCAAGATTTAGCATTACACATATATGACAAAAAAACGTCTAGACTAACATTGAGATGACTAAATAAAGAAAATGCTAAACTTGGTTCAAATGTATGCTAAGCCTCTAACAGGGACTCAGAGGTGAGGTTGTGAGGTGTTTAGCAAAGGTTGCAGTCTAAAAATGGTATGAGGCACTAGCAGTAAAATGATTTCCATACTTTTTCCAAGCAAGTTTGTTTGCTAGATAAGTGTGATAACTTGGTGATCATGTACTCAAGTAAGCAATTATACCACACGTTTGAATCCCAGACAGCAAAACATGCTCATCTTCAAGTTCTGCAACAGTGTGAGAGCTAAATAACACAATTTCTGTTTCCTTTCACAGTTCCATTGCCATTTTTTTTGCCAATAAAATCTACCGAATACATCTCCATGTCATGTTCTTTTTTCAAAGTGCCGTTATGAAACTAACAAAATGAAATGAAAATCGCTTTTAATCGATCGTGCTGTCGCAAAGAAGATATCGAAAAAGAAATGAAGAGTCGGTGCAGAGCGACGGAAAGCTAAAAACAGGATAGAACAGCATCGTTTTGATTTCTCAAAGAGCAAAATTACTGCGGCCACCTGCTCTCTCTGTATTAAAGCACATAATCACACCGTTACGCTCAAATCAAGATGTACTGTACGTTCACTTACAACTCCTATGTCAAACAGTTCCGAAAAAAAGGCAGATGACGAGGATTCTAACGAGAATTAAAGTAGCTCTCAGGGCTCGTCTGAGTTACACGCAATCTTCATTCACACTTGAAACATCCTATGCCAGACGCATCAACAAATGAAAACGTTCATCTCTGGGGGTTAACCTTTCAAGACATACCGCACACAACTGCTTTCATCTCTCGAAGAGAGAGCATCACTGTTCTGCCCATCATTTGCAGTCTCATCTCCATGGTTCTGTACGACGACGCAGTCTAAGGAAATACTGTCAGAGCCAACTTTGACCACTAGATGGCAGACTAAGCCTGTGTATGTCATGTATGCTTTTTTTTATATGGTTCTATGATGGAACAGACGGTTGGTTTATACTATTCTCTGTCTACATCTATGCTTCACGCATAAATCTATCATTACTCAGCCATTCACTAAGGAATCAGACTAAATGTCTATCAACAGCTTCATTTTGGAACGCATCCAACGGCTAATATACGGAGCGCCTCCCCCTCCGGCCCCTAAAGAAAATATGTTGTCGTAGTCCACCTAATAAACAAAGAAATGTTTTTCTTGACATAAAAAGTATCTGGTCTCTCAAAGGTGGCTTCTCCTCGTGATTTCCCTGTTTTTTTTTTTTTTAAACTTCCAGTAATGAGTTACAGATTAAGCCCCATATTTGATTTTCCCTGTTCATTAACTAAGCCACCTGGAATGTTATTATTTAAGCATGACATTTCTTCTCCCCCAACAACTGCCACTGCGAGCAGGAGATTTCCAGGCCAACTTTATAGATTCCTCATAACTTCCTCTCAGTTTTAATTTCCCATTCGGGTGCAGAACAGATGCACCTCACCAGCCAACCCAAGGACCTCGTTGACATTCCACTTGTGTCTGCCATCTTAAAAACAACTACTGTTTATCATACCAGGTCAATACTGTTTAAATAAATACTATCTGGTTAATGCTGTAGACTACATACTTTATCATTATAATGTAAGGAATCATTAGGAAAAGCATTACATGTATTATGCAAAAAATAATAATATTGGGATGGGTAAATACTACAATTTATACAACAACATCAGGTCAGCAAGACTCTATATATCTGTGACAACTGATTAGATCATTATTTGTATAATAACGTATATATTTTACAGTAAATTGCAAAAATGCACCGTAGTCAAAAGGACTAATGAAAATGCTGAAAGGGTGAGGACGCCCTCTACTGGTAAACTGTGAGATAACAGTCAGAATGGCCATTTTCTGGAGTAGTGGGCCCTAGATACCCAGGCATATGGTAAGAGGACACATAGCTCCAGGATCCACCCTGTGTTAATACATGTGTCATGCTTAACAGAATGGATAAATGAATAGACGGACAGAACAATGGCCTAACACAAGGCTGAGAGCATGTGTTGTAAACCGCCTTGGGAAATATTAGTGTTTATAGCGTGGGGGTCTCTAAGCAGTCTCTCACCTGACATTCACAAGCCATTTTGCTGTGAAAGCCTCGCTAGTACGCAAACTACACAAGACTATTAAGCTAATCGGTTACTATGGAAAACAGTATAAATCCTTCTATTTTACATTGTGTATTGCTCTGGATTTGTTACTGGTGTGTAAAGGTTTGAGACAAAAAAAATGTTAGAAATCTGATGAGGCCAAAACAAAAGCAGGAGAAGTAATTCCCCCAGACAATCCTAGCCTCCATGTAGATTAAGTGCTAGTCTTCTAATGATGTGGGTTTGACTGCATGAGACTTGAGTTTAGCTGTAACATAAGTGCCATGGAAGTGACTGATGCCCTATGTACATTTGAGTCTGCTGCAGGCAGGCAGGCAAACAGGCAGTTACAATAGAGCACTGCCATTGAAGGTGCCTCTGAGGACTTCTCTCCCAGGCATCCAGCGACAGTCGACAAAAAATGTTGTTTTTGGCAAAGGTAGGCCTCATTGTAAAGCCAGTATTTATAAATATGTAAATATGAACAGCACACACTACCGCTTGAGCGCGAGGATGTGAACCCAAATCATATTTTTAGAAGGTTTTAATGAATACGGGATGTTTATGAATACCATTTGCTGCGATTCACGAAGACAAGAGGAATCCACATCCACCCCCATCCCTCAAAGCACCACTAAAGAAGAAAAAAGCACATCTGCGGCGAGACACAGCAGGATCTTGGTGTTTATGGCTGTTTCTGCTCAGATCCCCATTAGAAAGCACACTACCGCGTTAAGGTGCACAAACAGTGACAAACTCCTGCATGTGGTAGTGGCACAATGGATCGGTTCCCAGCTATACTGCATCAAGGAAGACGATTTGTGTTCCTTTTTTAGGTCAGACAAAAGTACAAAAGGAGAATCCATATATGCGGGGGGGGGGGGGGGGGGGGCTATTTTGCTCTATCTGATATTGTATTTTTAAAGAATGGCGCTACACAATGTAGGTATTGTTGTTTAAGATGCTATTTTATGCGTTCCTCCTTGCCCGTAGGTATTGTATGAGACATGGGTGTCCAGGAAAAAGCTAGGTCTTGGCTGAGAAACAGTGGGCTGGAGTGAGTGCCCTCCCTCTCCCAGTGACTGTTTCTGAGACTAAGATGGTTGGATAGATAATACCTCCGCTGAGCAATTTAAGCCCAAACACTCTGATGCAACAATCGGTCTTCTTTGCCTGATAGCGTTTTCTCCCCCCCCCCCCCCCCCCCTTTTCCAAATGACTTTCTTTCATATCTAATTATATTTGCTAATGATCTTAGAAGAGAATAATGGAATGTGCTTGATCTATTACCTTTTTTTTTTCAATACATAAATACAATACAGAGAGAATGGCTATTCAGACAGAAGAAGTATGCAAGATTGTAGTGCTTCTAATGGGCAAAATAACCCTCTGAGCCAGAGCACTAATGGAGGGATTTGAACTCACGGATCACAGAACAGCGAGAGCGTTGTTCTAACTCCGAATTCAAACACGCAGTCACAATTTGAGCCTAAGTCGACAAACAAATGGCACATAGGCCCATTTTTGTGTCAGGGTCGTGACTTGAGGGTTGGTTGTGTGACTGGCTAGCAGTGGTAGAAAAAGTACCCAATTGCCATATTTGAGTAAGAGTAAAGACCCTTAATATAAAATGACTCAAGTAAAAGTGAAAGTCACCCAGTAAAATACTACTTGAATCAAAGTCTAAAAGTATTTGGTTTTAAATATACTTAAGTATCAAAAGTAAATGTCATTGATAACATGTACTTGTAAAAAGGATCTAAAGTGAAATGTAGAAGTATAAATCATTTAAAATTCACTTTATTAAGCAAACCAGACAGCACGATTTCCTTGTTGTTTTTATTGTACGGATAGCCAGGGGCACACTCCGACCCTCAGACATCATTCACAAACGAAGCATTTGTGTTTAGTGAGTCCGCCAGATCAGAGGCAGTAGGGATGACCAGGGATGTTCTCTTGATAAGTGCGTGAATTGGACCATTTGACCTTTAGGGTGTCAGGGAAAATGTACGGAATAAAAACAACAGTATTTTCTTTAGGAATGTAGTGAAGCAAAAGTAAAAATGGTCAAAAATATAAAATAGTAAAGTACACACACCAAAAACAACTTAAGTAGTACTTTAAAGGGTTTTTACTTAAGTACTTTACACCACTGCTGGCAAGGCATTAGCAGCCTGTTAGACCCAACAGTAAGGGGGGTTGTTTGAATGTGACCCCAGAGGGCAGGACCCTCTCCCTAACGCGTGTGAGTCTCAAAGCAGGACAAAGTGTTGCATGAGTAGGTTTGCACAATGTGGAGAGCAAACTTGACCATGTGATCACTGACTTTTGCCTTCACCCTCCATTTTGTGTTGTAGAGCTACTGCTCAAGGCTCATCTATCTCTCTCTCTCACTCTAAGCATGCCAGTGTGCCTCTCTTAGGGCCCTGCTAATGAATAGCCCTGCACTCCCTTGCCAAGCCCCGGTCCCCTCTTAATCCTCTCCTCCATTCTTCCCTCGGTCTTTTTCCCACAGGCAGCCGGACAGCCTTGCCATGACAGACGCACTAAACACCCCCCCCCCCCCCCCCGCATTAATGGAAGGAAATGGCATTCGATCTCTATTTGATCTCCTAATCATTTCTGCTGAAATGATAATGAGCGCCCTTCCAATCTTCCCACAGAGGATAAAATAAATAGAAGAGATCCTCTCTGTAGCCGAGAAATGACATCTCAGTCACCCCCCCATGCACTCATAACCAACAAATAGCTCCCCTTTAAATAAGCAACATTTCAAATACACACACACACACAAACTTGCACACCCACACGCACACACACTGGCGACTGCTGTCTGTGATTCTTTTCAGCTGACCTAATCCTGATTGATTCGTTCAGCAGATAAAAACTCTGTCCACTTCTGCCCTTTACTGCGGGAACATAATACCAGCCTTTATTCAGCAACAATGTAACATAATGGCGTTGGAATGTGCAAAAAAAAAAAATCCCATGCTTGTGGTTTGAGTACAAGCTGTAGTCTAATGTAGAAGGGGAGGGGAAAAAATAATTAACCACAGAGTACCCAAGTGCGCTGGAGCTAACAAGGTCAACCAAAGGCTGTCGCTAAAACTTTTTCTGTTGTCTCTGTAGAGGGCACATTCTGGTTGGTGGGACGAGCCGGGGATCTTCTGTACTCTACCCCCCCCCCCCCCGTCTCTATTGTAAAAGGAACCTTTTGTTTGGCAACAGGAAGAGGTGAGGTCATCTGTGCTCATCAGGCCTCATTTGAGTATGAAGCATGCTTTTTATTCTATCAAGCCTGTACGCAGGGAGGGCCTAGCTGTGCTTACATAGACCGCACACACTTCCTTCCTTCACTTACACATGGACTACAGGCTGGGAATGTTACCGTTCCAGGTGTTAGTGATTTTCAATGGACAAGAATGTCTGTGACAAGCTACCGTACAGTACATGACTTCAGGGCTATAAAAAAAAGAAGATGAGATCACAACACCTGTCAAAATTAAGGTTTCAATTACACAACATACAGACATGAAAGAGCACACACACGCACGCACGCACGCGCGCACGCACACACACACACACACACACACACACACACACACACACACACACACACACACACACACACACACTCCCTCAAACACTGACACAGAGGGACAGTTTCAGTTCTAGAGCCGTAGCGGCTAAAACAACATAAAGATATTCCGAGGCCCTCTCGCAGGCATGTCCTGTATTAATTGTCTGTGCTAATCTCACAGCTCTGGGCTCCCTCGAGTGTGTGGTATTATTCGCACTAGCATCGCGCCACTGCCATATCTGGTTACTAATTTTGTGTGGCGTCGCGCTGCGGAGGGAATGGAGAAGAACGCTGAAGCGATACTGTCAGCCTGGGACGAGGTCCCCTCTGAGTGACGAGAACGACACTGTCTGTCACTTCAGAGAAACGGAGGGGGGGAAGTGAAAGACAGTGAGAGAGAGAGAGAGAGAGAGAGAGAGAGAGAGAGAGAGAGAGAAAGAGAGAGAGATGAGTAGAAACAGAGTGGGCCTGTCACTGCACCACCTCACAGGTTCCCTACTCTACCACTACAGACAGACAGAGCACAGGAACCTGCCTGCCGCTGGAGCACAGCACCTCCTAGGGCAGGAATCACCCTACAATATAAGACGGGCTCCTAGTGGATCAGGGACAGGAGTTTAAAATAAGAAGAGAAGGCAGCTGGAGACCTGGGATGTGCTCCGCGATGAGGATTCAGACGAGGAGGTAGATGCAGACAGGGAACTCTTCACTTTCTCTGTGTTCATCGTAAACTTTGAATACACTCGTGATTGTGGAAGCACCCAACAGTAATGATACAGAGCTCAACGGTGAATAATCTGAGGCTTACTATCGTGATAAGGACAATAAAGAGAGTTTACGGGCAAGATCACACAGTAGGGCGACACCAGAAATGTCTCTGAATGCTGGCACTCTCTCTCTGTTCGATCCCTCTCCTATCCTCCTCCCCCCATCCCCCCCCCCCCCACCCCCCGTCCCCCACCCCCCGTCCCCCCTCCCACATCACCACAGTGTGCTGCAATGGAAAATCACGAGCACCTGGCTTGTTTTTTTACATTTTTAATATGATTTTGCAGACTTCCTCTGGTCTCTGATGATTCAACAGTTCCCGGTATAACATCTGCTACTTACTCTTACTGGGTCTCAATTAAGACAGCGCTATTCATGAATCAACTTGTATTTATGTTTCTGTTTTTCACATATGTGCTCGAGAAAGAAGAGCCAAACGGGCCCAACCACGCTCAAAGAAGATGTTAAGAATAAGGTCAAAAAGTGAGTACAGACTTAGAGAAGCTCTGGCAGTAAGGGGACACGTATTAGAGGGAATAAAAACAACAACAGCTTTAAACCTACAAAAGCTGGGCTGTGAATTAGCATCCGCCTTTAAGAAGGGACCAAAGAGAAGTGGTGATATGATTATGTAAATGAAAACAGGATTTCCTGCTTGCTGGAAGCATTTCTGACCCGTTCTCATTGCAAATCCTCCATTTAAGAATAATTCCCGAAGGGAACCCCTCCGTTGCTTAACGGGATAATTATGATATACGAAACCTTCCCCCCCCCCCCCCCCCCATTTCTCCGGCTCAGTCTTCCTCTCCCTCCCTCTCTTACCCTGCCATGGTCAGCCAGCACATCCAGGAGGCTCATTGTTTCCGCTCCAGTAACAGAAACAGCGAAAGAAACAGAAGATTTTCTTCTGCAACTACATTTGACATACACAGGTTGTTAATTCTACAGCTTCTTTAAATGGGGGGGGGGGGGGGGTCGGGGGGAACATGTCCATATATACTGACACACACCATCTCTGTTTTTACCTCAAACTCAAGATCAATCACAGATTATTATTGTTCTGGTCAAGTCCAATTCAACTTGAGGGGTATTATAGTACACATCTACATTGGGGCATTGAGTTTAACACCACATGAAGCTTTTTTATTTTTTTTACCTCTAGTGGACTGTGTGGACTTTACTTCCTGGTGAATCCTTAGCCTCTGCTACAGCACAGTATCTCTAACCGCAGGCCTTCATTCTAAGCAGTGACACCCTGCTCTTCATGATTAGACCAGCTCCTCCCACTAGGATCTTTCCTATTACCCCTCTCAGTCAGCCTGTAACACGTGACCTCAGTGTGGGAGAATGGATTTGAGGATGGAATTGTATCACATATTACTGAGCTCTCGAAGTACATGTGTGGCAGAGCGTTGGGAGGCAGTGTGAAAGGCAGCCTCTTCAAGGTTTAGCGTGGTTTTGTGTGTGCGGTGGATGAACGCCACTGTCTAGCCTTAAACAGGATGGAGGGACTAAAGCAGCCGTGACCAGAGGCTATCAGCACAAGCCACATCTCAACCCCGGCTACAGTCCCCTTGTGATCTGACACAGCCCGTACAATATAACACACACACACACACAGAAATCCCTTTTTAAAAAAGGGCAAAGGGAAATGACTCCGGTACAAACATGTCATATTCAGATCTACAGTTTAATTGCAGGCTAGGCCGTTGTTTAGTTTTTTTTTTTATTTACTTTAAAGACGTTGTTAGAGAGCAAGATGTCAAACTATTTGGTGCTGGTGTAAGCACTTACGGCAAGCCTTTTTTCCCTCACTTGACGCGGCCGTAAACAGTCGAGAAAGATCAAAACTATACATCTGAGACCAAGACTCCGTTTTGAGATGACAGATATGGCAAAAGTTTTCCGTGAGATTTAGTGCGAAGAGGGAAACAGATTCGGAGAGCGAAGGCAAATCAAAGAAAGATTTTCGACGCATAAAGATGTGATCACTGAGGAACGTTGCACAAGGGGACGCGTCCTGTTAAAGTTCTCTCCTTTTCTTTTTCAGAGGAGGTCGGGGGGGGGGGGGGGGGGGGTGGCCCCCTACGCAAACTCACCACGGCAACAAAAAAAAGGAGATGTTCTCTTTCGCTCCGGAGCGATAATGTGTAATATCAATTATTTATCTCCAAACACTGTTTATGAAGCTGGGGTGGCGGTTCTAATCAGCAGCGAGCGGAACATAGAATTTCACCACACGGACGAGGCGTTTTTCAGAATCATTACTTTGTGTGCGCTTCTAATTGAGTCCTCATAAATTACCAAGTAGGTAAAGTCCTGGTGATGATTGTTCCTGCTCTTGGCCAGTGCCGTGCCCTTGGAGGGACGAGACAAGGTAGTGATACCCTCAAGAGGAACACTTCGTTGCTCTGTGCATGACGCTCTGTCTGGTGTGGACAGTGTCTTACGGTACAGGTAGACAACATGACTGAGATTAGGATGAGGAAGGCCCCACTGGGCGCAGACGTCAATTCAACATCTATTCCACGTCGGGTCAACGTAATTTCATTGAAACGATGTGGAAACAACGCTGATTCAACCAGTGTTTGGCCAGTAGGGAGATATGAAAGGGGAGTTCACTGTCCAGACATATTGATTGAACAACTCAAGAATACAGTGTTCTTCAGTTTCTATGGCGCACATCTCACTAGTATAAAATATGATCAACATTATCATTAGTTGACTCATTTCCAGGATGGTAATGCAGAAACAAGTCTAAAGCTAATGCAGAAACAATCCTATTTTGATCACTCACTCCTCTCGTTGTTTTGACATTGAAATCCATAACATTCCTTTTGTTCCTTTGCCTTCTCTCTCTTTTCCCAAGGCTGAGAAACATCAGACATGAGAACCATTTACCCGTTTCTAATATAAAAACCCGGGAAATGTACCTGGGATTATAAGTCATTGACAAATAACCTTGCTGAGAGATGCAAACTAGATTTTGTTCAAAGCTCTCCGACAGCCTCAAAAGAGATTAGTTCAGTTCTTACCAGTTCAGTGATGTCACGGGGGAAATGTGTTTAAAGCCACATTGATTTATCGAAAGATTTCCCAATGAGAAGACGTCTCTCGACTTGGCGGCGAGTTTGTGAGCGAGCACGGTTGTGTGTGTTTATGCACCTCAAATAAATCAAACAAACTGCAAAGAACTGAGAACAGAGAAGACATATTTTTGAACAAATTAAGAGCAGAAGTTACACTTAGAGACTGCCGTTTGATGGCTGAGACAACCACTTTTCCTTTGTCGTTTTCTCTCTCTCTCTCTCTCTCTCTCTTTCCGTTTACCACATGCTGTTTATCCTGCTGAAAACAGTGATTGTAGAGCGCTGAGACACACAGGAGAGATGACGAGGTTGTATAATAAGGCTCTTTTGTTCCCCTCGGGGAGTGAGCACAGCATTAATTTTACACTATTACCTTTTTAAGAGTAATTATGAGCCTCTGGTGCAGAGGTCTGTGGGAAACAGTGGGCTGTACAGGCCAGCCTATGAGTGGCCTGAAGTGGATGGGACCGGAACCCTCAAGATGTCACCCCAC
This sequence comes from Oncorhynchus clarkii lewisi, assembly GCF_045791955.1. Taxonomy (NCBI): domain Eukaryota; kingdom Metazoa; phylum Chordata; class Actinopteri; order Salmoniformes; family Salmonidae; genus Oncorhynchus; species Oncorhynchus clarkii. The sequence goes on from NC_092152.1 coordinate 58,363,565, forward strand.
ACAACTGTCAGAGTGGATGACGTTAACCCTCTCCCCTAAACTCTCTTGATCACAAGCCCGCTCTCCCTGTCTCCCTGTCTCTCTTTCTCTCTGCTCTCTCTCTCTCTGGTTCCCTCTCCCTGTCTGTATCTCTCTCTTTTTCTCGCTCTTTCTCGCAATCTCATGCTGCTTCCTTTTAACTCATGAGGTCAGACGGAACCCCTGGGCAGTTCTCCCAGAATTCTGAGCCTGGTGAAGTCCTGCAGAGTGCCTTCTGGAACTATGGAGTGACCGCCAGAAACACACTGTTGAACTAACCCTAACAGCAAAAACCTGATCATATCCATCCATAATAAATGCCCCAAATATGTTGCGATAAAGGTCAAGCAAGGGCATTTTAAGTGCTGTATTCAAGCAACTATGCCCAGATATTTCTTTCAGACTAACGTGATGCCCTTGGATGACGGGAAGGCACATCGATGGCTGCCCCCCCCCCCCCCCCCCCCCCCCCTGCCTTCTCGCTGCTCTCCAGGCGTGGGAGGATGACAGCACAATGATCCGTTGTCCAAATGAAAGGCTTTGTGTATTCATCTATAACTGCCCACCATGCAAAGATAACCAGCCACACTCAGGATCAATATAGAACAGACAGAATAAAAACAAAACTACAACAGAAGATGAAGAATGTGTCTCTCCTCTCCTTTTCTTTATGGACAAAGAAGATAAGGAGAGGAGGGAATGACTGTTCGACTGACAAAAGTCGGACCAGTAGAGAGATCCGTGAATCCATCGAGTAACTTTAAGTTAAGGTTATTTCAAACTCCTAGTATCACATCTTAATTCTCTTATCTGTAAATGTAACCGGTTAACAGAGATCTGACATGCTTTTCTATCAACGTATGAGAACCGAGCAGGCGTACTGTCTAGTTGGACTGTGGGTTATCGCAGAGAGACAGGAGTGAACTTTTGGGGCGGGTGGACGCCTTTAAACAGCGGCGAGAGAAACACTGCTCTGCGGCAGTGAACAAACACAGCCTCTCCAGCTAAAAAGCGTGCCAGCCAAACACGGGATCAAACAGTCCAGCGTTTGGGTGTAACGATATCGACAGAATGTCAAGCACATAACAAGGTCTGGCAAAGGGGGGGGGGGGGGGCTAGGCTGGTGTGTGTATAGTCAAAAAGACATACAAACACAAACACACACACAAACATCCTTGCCTGTCAATCAGCATAATACAATATGGCTACAATCTAGCATAACATAAATGCAAGCAGTAGAGAACAAACGGCCAAGAGAGCGCTTAGATGAGGAAACAAGCAGACGATTAAACTGAGTTCCATAAAAATAAAAAATAATTTAAAAATCCTTGAGCGGGTATTAAAAACATGTACAGCTGAAGTCAGAAGTTTACATACACCTTAGCCAAGTACATTTAAACTCAGTTTTTCACAATTCCTGAAATTCAATCCGAGTAAAAATTCTCTGTCTTAGGTCAGTTAGGATCACCACTATATTTTAAGAATGTGAAATGTCAGAATAATAGGAGAGGGAATTATTTATTTCAGCATCTATTTCTTTCATCACATTCCCAGTGGGTCAGAAGTTTACATACACTCAATTAGCATTTGGTAGCATTGCCTATAAATTGTTTAACTTGGCTCAAACGATTTGGGTAGCCTTCCACAAGCTTCCCACAATAAGTTTGGTAAATTTTGGCCCATTCCTCCTGACAGAGCTGGAGTCAGGTTTGTAGGCCTCCTTGCTCGCACACACTTTTTCAGTTCTGCCCACAAATGTTCTATGGAATTGAGGTCAGGGCTTTGTGATGGCCTCTCCAATACCTTGACTTTTTTGCCCTTGAGCCATTTTGCCACAACTTTGGAAGTATGCTTGGGGTCATTGTCCATTTGGAAGACCCATTTGCGACCAAGCTTTAACTTCCTGACTGATGTCTTGAGATGCTGCCACCCCCGTGCTTCACGGTTGGGATGGTGTTCTTCGGCTTGCAAGCATCTCTCTTTTTCATCCAAACATAACGATGGTCATTGTGGCCAAACAGTTCTATTTTTGTTTCATCAGACCAGAGGTCATTTCTCCAAAAAGTACAATCTTTGTCTCCATGTGCAGTTGCAAACCGTAGTCTGGCTTTTTTTATGGCGGTTTTGAAGCATTGGCAGCTTCCTTGCTGAGCAGCCTTTCAGGTTATGTCGATATAGGACTCATCTTACTGTGGAAAAATATACTTTTGTACTTGTTTCCTCCAGCATCTTCACAAGGTCCTTTGCTGTTGTTCTGGGACTGATTTGCACTTTTCACACCAAAGTACGTTCATCTCTAGGAGACAGAACGTGTCTCCTTCCTGAGTGGTATGACGGCTGTGTGGTCCCATGGTGTTTATACTTGCATACTATTGTTTGTACAGATGAATGTGGTACCTTCAGGCATTTGGAAATTGCTCCCAAGGATGAACCTTTCTGAGGTCTTGGCTGATTTATTTTGATTTTCCCATGTCAAGCAAAGAGGCACTGAGTTTGAAGGTAGGCCTTGAAATACATTCACAGGTACACCTCCAATTGACTCAAATTATGTCAATTAGCCTATCAGATGCTTCTAAAGCCATGACATCATTTTCTGGAATTTTACAAGCTGTTTAAAGGCACAGTCAACGTTGTGTACGTAAACTTCTGACCCACTGGAACTGTGATACAGTAAATTATAAGTGGAATAATCTGTCTGTAAACAATAGTTGGAAAAATTACATACTTAATCAAGTAGATGTCCTAACCGACTTGCCAAAACTATAGTTTGTTATCAAGAAATGTGTGGAGTGGTTGAAAAATTAGTTTTAATGACTCCAACCTAAGTGTATGTAAACTTCCGACTACAACTGTAGATTGTTTTAGTAATTTCTCCCGCATGGGATTTCAACAGGACATTAAATCAGCAGCCAACTCAAAGGTGCTTATGGCTTGCTCATGTACTTGCTCATGTACTTCCACATCTAAAGTCTCTTAATGGATACTGCTAGAGCCCTCTGCTGGAACACCACGACAGTCTATCATCTGTGTCCAAAACAGATATTTTAATACAAAAAAAAATCTCAAAACTTCTACGAGGATCTTTTCAAATCCAGAGTTGATTTAAATAATGATTTGGATGGAAAGAACTGATCGTGTGGTAACCTTCACCACATGCCCAATACAAATAATATAGAAACCCAAAACGTGGTTAGTCTGTATTCTGGACGGGGGCCTGCTTCTTGTCTGGAAATCAGACGTGTCAAAACCTCCTGCTGACAGGTCCCAGACTCAGAGTTTGATGTCCCACGCTGGTGGACACATTGTACATCCTCCGTCACATGCTTCGGATTTAGAGTTTGGATCTAAGAATGGACTGACTGGCTATCATCTAAACATGATACCCCCCTAACCTAACCACTCTGCTGGGTTGGAGTTCCCTCTCAGTGCCCGTCTCTGACCTCTAGGTGGTGCTAAACTTTTAGATGTGGTGAGCCTGGGAGCATGTGGGTGCATTTTCGAAAGACAATAAAAACATTAATTTGCCCTGAAATGATTCCTGACGTAAATGTAAAATGGTGCCCATTGGAACCCAGTAATGAAGCATGCGGCATCTCTGCAACTCCTAATTTGACTAGTTAAATGACTCCATTACGTGTCTAACAGACAGAGGCAAATCATTTCTGGTCAGTTGAGGCTCACTTACCCACATCGTTGTGCTGGGGGAATGTAAAGACCTGTGTCTACTCTCCCCTTTTGTCTTTTCAGTCATCTGATTACAGTACTCCCCCCCCCCCCCCAAAAAAAAAAGAAACTGATAGAAAAACACTTGGGAATTGTGGTGGCACGGGCCTGAAAATCCATTGGTATATATGAGGTGTGTGGTACAGTATCTGTGTATGTTTGTGTGCAAGTAGATCACCATGTTAATTACTCAACCCAGATGCATGATCAACGTATAGGCACACAAGCTAAAGAAATTAACAGACAAACAAAAGCCACAATCTGTGTCAGTATTTTCCATCCGAAAGATGGCATATTTAATGCAGATTTGTGTAATCCTAACCTTGTCGCGGAATTGGATTTTGCCGTCAGTGTAAAAACAGACAGAGAGAGAGAGAGAGAAAAAAATAAATATTACAATATATTGAATTATTAAATAGACTGCCTGCTGTCTGTCACTGTCACTTAACACGTGTTGATGGTGAAGTGCTGTCCTACCAGCCACTGCGTGGACATCTGTTACTAAAATGAGCACCCCCCTACTCCCACCCCCCCCCCCCCCTCCCCAAATCCGAATGCTATCGAAATGTATTAATTTGTTTGTTTGTTCATGTTGAAAGCAAGTACAATGACCACACACAAGTAAACACCTATAAACACATACACACCGAATACACCATCCTTTTTTAAAATAAAAAACAATAATTGGAGACTGTTCATAAGGGGCTGGCTTGTCATAGCATGTCAGGAAATCAGATTCAGTATGTTCTTCACTTCCATGGGACGCGGCAGCAGATGCAGAGCAATTTACAACCGCATCCATCCCTATAACCTCCCACCCTTAAACAGCAACATCCCAATCCACTCCTTCTTGTCTCCGTAATTGACAAGTTGCAGAGTGGAGAGAGAAAAAAACCTGAAGAGGCTAAAGACCCCTATATTTGAAATTCCTTCCCTTGTACACCTGAATAACTGGTCGTATTAGAGAGCACGGTTGTCAAGCCGATGCTACCTGTGCATACATGTGTCTGAATGATATTATCGGGGTGGACGGTAGCCTAGAGTGTAAACAAGAATGTAAATAAGAATGTGTTCTTAACTGACTTGCCTAGTTAAATCAATCAAATTAAATGTGACTGTACATGAGTGTATGTCTTCTCCTATCCAAAGTTGTGGACATAAATCGCATTACAGTAGTTCAGGCCTCCTCTGAAACGACTGCATTGACTTACAGTCCTTTACGGGGCTTGTCAGAAGAACAGTTGAAAGACCTGTCGTAGCATGGCTACGTTGGCCTTGTGCAGGTGACGGTGTGTTCATAAGCAGCTCTGTGAGTTGCCATGCCTGTGATTAGCACATAAATCAGTTGCTCTAATTACATCATATTAGCAGGACAAGGAGAGAGGGACTTGGCGTGATGAGCATTGACCACTGTGTGTGCTTGTAATCTGGCACTTCCTGGAACACGTGGAAGGTGCAGCAGACCGGAAACCACAGATTAGGTAGGTACTGGATACACTAACGCCACGTTCGCCAGGGCTTAAAGTATAATAGACTGACCAGTCATAGGAAAGATATAAGCCCCGTGCGTCTGTTCCTGTGGCGTGACACGTGCACACAAGAGGATGCGGGGTGTTTCTGCTTTAGTAGTGAAGGCTGGGGATGGGGTTATGAGGAGACGGATGTGCCCCTGGTTGTGCTTCGGCTTGGAAGGACGATTCCCGACTGATTGACTGAAGACGAGGGCATATCATGAAGACAGAGTCCGTCTCAATGGATTGACATGGTTGTTGGGGACCGAATCCAACCGAACACGATGCCCTAAAAAAAAATCCACGAACTGCACTATTGATCCAGACCACCCGTCCATCCATCCACCCCACCTCCTATAGATTGTGGGATAGTGAGGGCCCAGAGGGCACCCCCGTCAGTTAGTCCCCGTCAAGAAATGCCGCCCCTGAGCACACTCTGTGCCACTAATGCCACCAGCTGCTACAGCGCTGCCCTATGTGATTAAGAGCAGGGCCTAAGTCTCCTGGACATAAAAGGCTTTAATGCGATAGGTAATTATGTAGTCTGATCTCACAGACAGGGGATTTAAGAGCTAACTATACCACCAGCACCCACCCTCATATCAATGTCTATGAATAACTGGATGATAGATAGACTGAAATAAAGATAGATACAGGGGATAGATAAGAGATAGGGATATCGAGAACCAGATAGAGATGGCGTTGAAGATAGAGGAAGAGAGTGCGAGGGGGGAGAGCTAGAGGAAGAGAGATGTGGATTTGCCTTTGGATTTAATGAGAAAAAGCATTCCACTTAGAATGAGGAACTTTCTCCACTGACACGCAACAGGCTCCGACGTCAAGACACTCAATAGAATAAATGTTGTCGGGCCTCGTATCCTACAAGCTACATGTGTCAGACGTTAAATATATATCTCCAGTATTGAGGAGAACATGTCTGACTTTTATGTGCACAGACTGGCCTTTCTGAAGTCAAGTGGGGTGTTTTCATGGCTGGGCGCCCCCCCCAGTGCCGCTTCCTCCCCCCTCTTTAACTCTCACTGGCGTTTTTGACTGTTGATCCTCCTGAAGAGGACAGATCAAATATTCCACTCGAGTCGGAGCCTTCCGTTTCGGGCGCAGATATGATTGGGGTTGACGGACGGGCCTGGTTTGAAGTCTTAACAGACAGCTCTACTTTGATATCCCCGCTCCCAGTGTATCACCAAAGACACAGGGAAGAGAGGAGGGGGGGGAGAAGAGAACGAGAGAGATGAACAAAAGCATCTGTGGAGTGGTCAGGGCCAGCGGCAGCTTGAGTCGGAGGCTTTTTGAAGTCCCCCCACCCCCCACCACCCCTCCTCTCCCCCAAAGCCTCTACTGCCTCCCCACTACTCTCTCTCTCTCTCTTCCCTAATGGTCTCTGGTAGCACCCATTGCTGACACACTAGATTGTGCCGCTCCACAACACCACTGCTCAACCCCATAGAGTTGTTCCCTACCTTTCAAGCGTATTTTAATCACAATAAACCCCTAATCATAATTGTGTTGATTATAATCGTGCAATGATTCTACATCAAGCCTATACTGACTGTAATGACTTTTTCTAAAAGGTCCATTATTCGAATCAAATGTAGAGTAGTGTACAGTGATGTACACTACATCATAGAATATTGACATTACCATGAAGAAACGCTCACCTAAATATTAGATATACAGTACAACTCTGAGACAACACAGATGTCCTTTGTCACGGTAAGAATGAAAGAGTTAACTGCTTTTTTCCTATTGTAAATGCCTCCCTTATAAACAGATTTTGTTGCTGCTTAAAGAGGGCTCAAAATTAAAGCATATCGCTTTACACACATATTGCATGCATATTACGGAGCCCCAGCTGCCCGAGCCCTGCTCTTAAGAACCATATGATTAAGTTAGGAGGGGTGTATCAGATAAGATTTAAGCATCCCCTCCTCATGGGCACCCCTTCGCATTTTACAGGGGACTTATTAAATGGGGGAAATTACATTATTTTCCTGAGTGTATGTGTAATTATTGCCACACACCTGTGACTCCTGCCATCTTCGACGGGATGAGAGGGGGAAAGAGGGAGGGAGAGACACGGAGAAGGAGAGCGAGAAATGTCGTTTGGAGCAACGGGAGTTCTCATTTCGAGGATGGACAAAAAAAAAAAAAGGAGGAGGAGGAGAAAAACAGAGAGCTTGTTAATCAGAGTCTTTCTGTCACTCTCAGTACACTGGTCTCCTAATGAATCACACACTGTCAATGACATCACAACCCCCTGATGGAGGGACATCTCAGCAGATCCAACCAACGCCGTCGATCGGGAAAACGGGGACTAAAACAACAGACTGAAGTGGACAAAAGCTTTGCTGAGAAGATAGACTAAGACAGGATGGGGGGGGGGGGGTCCTTCGGAATCCATCCGTACTTCGTTCCAAATTGGCAATCCTTTCATTTGAACAAAATGTTGCTTGAAAAAAAATAAAAGTGCTTTTTCTTTCGCTGCCCTGGTTTTAAAATGACCACCCTGATTAAGACAAACATGTGAAATAGCACTCAGAAGACAAAGGAAATGACCTACTAAGAAGGCGAAATGATCTTCCTTCACGCCTGCTCCAAAAAGTGACTCACGATGTCGTAATTGTTTACCTTTGACACTGACCATAATTCTCCTCCACTCAGCTGTAACGGAATATTTCAGCATCCCTTTCCCGAATCCACGCACTCTGTGTTCTCTCCGTCCTTACAGGGCGCCAGGGCCTCAAATGTCACCGCAGCCACATCAGACCCTCTGTGACTCCACACCCCCGTGTGAGCACATCAGAAAACGATGGGAAAGAAAGAAATCACATCACATCTGAGAGTCGGGAATGAACAAAGTCATTAAAGAGACTCGAGTCTTGTTGATAACCATCAGCATATTGTCTGGGTCACTTAACATGACCTTCTTAAGCTAGCTGATTTTTATAAACTTTTTTTTTTTGTCTTGCTTTTGACATTTTGGATTGGGTGTGAGTAAAAACAAATCACGTCAAGGTTTTACTGTCAATTCTGTTTTCCTGTGTGGCTCTAAAAGCAGGGAAATAGCGGTGTTTGGTGTAATGTTTAATAGAAAACAGATGGTTGCAGATGTAGGGCCTTGCAGTGGTGGTGACATGCCTTTAATGTTTTAGAGTGGTCTTGCTGTAAATGTTGAAGCAGCTGTTTCCTCCCGTTGTAAAAATGTGAGTTTTAATTCATGATTGACAGCTATTGGATTTACTGTAAATTCCAGAAATGAATATGGAAGCGATGAAATGAGAGAGGGGTGGGCGAGGGGGATGAGGGTAGATGGGGAGCGGGGGTTTGGCGCTGTTTGGCACTGAATATATTCCTCCCAGCCCAAAACCCTGTTTATTTTCTACTTTTTATTTTTTAAACCACTGAGCCACAGTCTGTTTAAACACAAGGCTGTGTATCCAGCTCTATACGCACTGATACTCAGATGTACAGGAATATTAAAAGATGAGCGAGCGAGGAGAGGGTGGAGAGAGAGAGAGGGAGAGAGAGAGAGAGAGAGAGAGAGAGAGAGAGAGAGAGAGACAGACAGAGAGAGAGAGAGAGAGAGAGAGAGAGAGAGAGAGAGAGAGAGAGAGAGAGAGAGAGAGAGGGAGAGAGAGAGAGAGAGAGAGAGAATGAGGTAGGGAGAGAGAGAATGAGGTAGGGTGGAGAGAGAGAGAGGGAGAGAGAGAGAGGGAGAGAGAGAGAGAGAGAGAGAGAGAGAGAATGAGGTAGGGAGAGAGAGAATGAGGTAGGGTGGAGAGAGAGAGAGAGAGGGAGAGAGAGAGAGGGAGAGAGAGAGAGAGAGAGAGAGAGAGAGAGAGAGAGAGAGAGATGAGGTAGGGAGAGAGAGAATGAGGTAGGGTGGAGTCTGGAGTTATATTTGTATGTGTTTATTTAGCTGCTGTTCGTTTAGTTTTAATGTCAGCCGCAAGAAGAGTTCCCCTGATGCTCATGGTTGATTGTCATCAATTCGCTTCTTGGCATTTAAACCACCTGCTTCAAATACAGGTATTTGAAGTGCAAATACACTGCATATGCCCAGACAAATTAAAAAACATGGGGAGTAAACACTTTTGAAGTCAGAACTTTTTACAATTTTTTCAATCAGGGAGTTGCACTGTCAAATATGATTTTCTTGAGGAGGAAGGCAATGCCAGACAGATAATGCTTTTCACAGCGAACCTGCATAATGCTAAATGGTTATATATTTATTTATGGTTTTGTTCACAAGGCATACAAAAAGGTTCTGTTTTATCTCACCCCGGGCTCGATTGTTGTGCCTCTCGACTGTGTTCGATTAAGTGTTTTTTTTACAGACACAGTGAGAAAATATATATATATATTTTTTTTTTTCATGACGCTACTGTTATTTAAACATCAATAGCCATACATCTTCTTAAACATTGGCTCACTCTCATATGGATATTTGTATATGATCATTACTTTTGCCCCTATATGCTTCGTCTTCCTGCGTCAGCTCCTAGTTGTAATATCCAATAATGCTGCCTCTGCATTCAGCCAAAGCCAATGGCCCTTGTTCAATTCATTTAATTGTATCAGTGAATCCAACTCTGTCCAGTACGGAAGTGACGACATTAACGAGGACATGTTGTAATGAATTCAGAGCATAAGATTGTGTAGCGCTAACCAAATTATACCAGTTCCCCCCCAAATTTTTGCGTCTATATTTTTGAAAATCGCTTTCCCATTCAGACCCAGTTAAAGTGAATCCTGTGATCAGGATGAGCTTTTTAATCAGGCAGATGGGCAGCCAGAAAACACTGGGTCTGCACTGTCTCATCATCATCATGGTCATTACCATCATCATCAGCATCATGTAAATTTTTGTCAAACCGTCTGATGAAACAATGATGATGGCATCAAGCTAACAGTCTGGAACATAGAATTTACTTCTCAAACTTCAGGTGTACCGCGCTACACTTTATTATTTTTTAAATAAGAGAGCGAGAGCGAGAGAGAGAGAGAGAGAGAGAGAGAGAGAGAGACGTGAAAAGAAGAGAAAGACAAAACAAAACTCGTGCCTGCTGCCCAAATGCTCTCTTTTCCTCTACTTTTGATAAAGTTGCTGAATGTTGTTTTTCAAATCAACGAGCAGGCTTTTCATTTTGTCAGATGAAGAGGAGGAAGAGGAGGGGAGGGGGCGTTGTTGATCATGAAACAGAGTCATTAGCGCTAGTGAAATCCACTACTCCTCGTCTGCCTACGTCCTGCACGCCACACCTTGCAGCTTATTGATTTGCTTAAATTACAGGCTGACGAGCTTGGGACATGGCAGGGATCGGCGGGGTTCTCTCCATGAAACGGCTGTCACTCCTGTTGACGAGCACAATGCCAGCAGATGCAAGGCGATGTTGCCACGATTGTTCACGGGCCTGTCAACAACGCCAGACAGAAGCCCTGACGAGGTGTTACCTAATTGTGTTTTAAAAAGCGATGACACTTTGTCTAGTTCTCTCGAAAACGTCTCTTAATGCAATTAAACATCCTAAAAAAAACAAGGTATGGAAGTGTGGGGAGGGATGGGAGGTAGTGTACAGTGTGGGGGGGGGGAGTGGGGTATGCAGTATGCACGGACTACCTGCAGAGTGTAGCCATCCAAATGAGAACATAATAAAAACATCAGAGAAAAGGGCTATTGTCTCGGAGATGACAACAGCATTAGAAAGTCAGGTAATTAAAAAACGAACTTAGTGTTTTGCCAAAGTGGCCGTCATTGTTGAAGTTGAAGTTTAGCAGAATTCTTTCCCACTTATTGTTCATCCATATTGCCAATAATGAGGCCGAAAAGACAAAAAGAAAACAATAATAACGAAGAAGAAGAAAAAAACAAATCTATCAAATGATTCAAATGAAAAGTTGTCCTGTCCTCAAGGACACGGAGTTCTCGAGCATTCTGTTGTAGCTGTCCAGTACGAAAAATGAGACACATCTTGGACGGGAAGCAAACGAGAGGAGGAGGGAGAGGGAAAAGACAGAGAAATAAAACCCAACTCCCATCTGATGACCAGCTTGTCTATAATACCGAACCCCTGCCTTTTGCCAAGTCCTCGTGATACACAAATATGAGAAGTGCAGATTTTGAAAGATTCTTTCCGTTTTTCTCCCAGGCCTTGGAGGAGAGATGACAACATGCATGCCATGAAAAATCAGGTGCCTATTTTAGTCTCTCTCTCGCCCAATTTACACGATCAGAGATTCAAAATGTTAAAAAAGAGAAGAGAAAAAAAAAAGATGTTGCATTCATCTTGTGTTTTTTTTTGTTTTTTTTGTTGAAACAATAACAGGACAGATGATGCGGCCATCTTGAGATCGTTTGTCAGCCTGTCAGCCTCCGTTGACCTTGCAACAAACAGAGAGGTGCCGATACCATCTTCACGGAAAAGGAGCGCTGTTGTTTTTTTGTTTTTTTGGTAATAAAGACACATTTTGCCTTCCATTTGCACTGCCAGTTAAAAGCGCACAAACAAGGAAATCCATTATGGAACGCTACTTATAAGTGTGACCGATCCTTGTTCAGTCAATTAGAGGCTGAAGCCCGGGAATATGATGTTTGTCTGTTAGCATCTGTGGCATACAGATCAGCCTGGATTTGACGATGGAGGGGGAGATTTGGTTCTCGGTTTTTTTCCAGGGGGGAGGGGGAGATGGAGGGATGAGGAAGGGAGGGCAGTGAAGCCGAGCTCTGCTGGTCTCTTTCTATTTCCCTTCTTTCCATCCCCAAACGCATTAATGTGCACAGCTATGCGCTTTGCCATTGTTCTGTGTTTAAAAGCTTAAAGAATGTGTTTGTATAACTGGCAAAACTAGTGATGCGGAGCTCGTCAAAAGCGCGCACTTAGAGTTGGTAGGAAAATAGGACACAAAGGGCGATATATAAAAACGTGGTTAATAAGACGAGCTTTCCAGAATGAGCTGGGATGAGGTTTCACGTAAAAAAAAAAAAAAAGATGGATCTTAAAGTACGGTGTTAATCCACAGCTTCATCCCTCCAACCTTTTTTCCCCTGCGTCCAATGAAAACTCCAAACCATAACGTTCTTACAATTTCTGGAAACTGGTGCATGCCGGGCTTGATTTTACAGGAATTTCTGCCTCGTGAATCCCGGACCCAGAATTCATCCTCTGCTAGAGGTTCCACGTTTCAGAACAGATAGCTGTGCAACAGCACATGTTTCTAATGGGGAATAAAATACATCAATGTTATCAGATGGAGTTTTTAAAGACTGGTACGTATATATACACAAATGTATGTATGCATGTGGACTTTTATATTATTATTCTTCTAATTATTATTTACAACATGCAGGCTACTGCAGGACTACAGACTCACTACAGTGCAACAAGCTACTTCAATGATAGCATACTGGTGGATGTAGACCCCAGCCCACTTCATCAATATTGTATTCTTATTTTGTACGTGTGTGTGTGTGTGTGTCTGTGTAAAACAGACAGGAATAAAGAGAAAGAGAGAGAGAGAGAGAGAGAGAGAGAGAGAGAGAGAATGAGAACGGGAGAGAGAGAGAGAGAGAGAGAGAGAGAGAGAGAGAGAGAAAATGAGAAAGGGAGAGAGAGAGACTGTGTATTTGTGTTTGTCTTTTCTTTACGTTTCTCATTTCTGGGTATAATTCAATCTCACAAGGTTTCCTTTGGGATAGCTACTCATATCAGCAAATCAAATGCAGATGCATCCAGATGATGTCAAAAACACTTTTTTTCATAAAAACATAAAAACAAATCGAGAAACAGCCGATCAGTTATAAATTCTCAACCAACAAATTGAACCTGGTAAATTTTCAGATTTTTTCAAACTTGCATGAGTGTGTCTCTGTGTGCCTGATTGTAAGAGAGAGAGAGAGCGAGAGAGAGAGAGAGAGAGAGAGAGAGAGAGAGAGAGATGGGATCAAGGGACAGTTATTAGGTTTGTCAGGAAACAAAAGCCCCACTGTTGGAGACAGCTTAAGCTGAGCAGTTACTGTACCTTTCAAAACGAATATGTAACCATATCTGTTTTAAAAGGACGATTCATATTACTGTGAATGCAGGAGAAAAGTTGTTCCCATCTCCTAGCCCCAGGAAACTCGAGTCCAGGCCTAATGGCCCCTCAATTGGAGGGTGGCCTTTTGTGGAAGGCATCGCATTTGAAAAGATGGGAACATTAAAGTCTTGTAATGATGTAAAACATCTTCAGCTTTTTGGACAGTACAATGGCGCTTATTGTGCTTTATGGTAGCCGTGGCGACTCAAAGGTCATTTTGTATATGACTCTGTGGACAAGGGCAGCACTGAATGAAAATTAGGTTATATGTGATCAACTAAGTTATTAATCAGATTAAAATGGATTCTCTTTGGCTCCTAGTTAACAAGGCTCAGAGAGAGAGAAGAGAAATGAGAGAGAGAGAGCGCGAGAGAGCGAGAGAGAGAGAGAGAGAGAGAGAGAGAGAGAGGGGAAACAATAGAACGCTCTTATTTTCTCAGTCTGAGAAGAATGTAATTGTTTCAAGCATGAAATCATCGTCAAAAAAGGCAGGCGTGGAGCAAGAACATACACATAACATGCCTGTATCTACGGTAAAGCAGACGTCCTTGCAGTGCCTCTCTCATAGCCTCATCCTAGGTAACCTTTGTAATCCTGATTAAATGACTGTAATTAGAGCGACAACTAGTCCACCTCCCCCATATTTCTCCAAAAAACAAAACAATGCACCATTCTAAATCCAGTCTATGGGATTTGCATGAAACAATGCAGAAGCGGGTGCTGGTTATTTCCATCTCTACAGAGGAATTAAGTGCATTTTTTTTTAAACAGCCAATGTTATAATGTGTTGGGCTTACTTCTTCAGGCAATAACGTTTCCCTCTTCGTGAAACGTCTTTCTTTTCTAAATGTTTAAATCAAACATGGCTTAGGGGTCCGGATCATCCTTCACAAGACAACAAGACCGGAAATAACGCTAGTTATTTGTCCCTAATTGCCACAGTATACTTTTCAAAACACCGCTGTTGCTCATCTGTCTATACTTGTGTTATTGTGTGTTTTTTAAAATTTTATTTTATTAGCATCACGCCATGCTACCATTGATGTTGAATAATAGAGCGAATAAAAGGTGACATAGTTTCTTTTTCTCTCTCTCTCTCTCTCTCGTTGTATCCACTCCCCCCCGTCTCTCGTTCTCTCTGTTGTCGTTGAAGTTCCTGTGCGTTCCCTCATTATGTGTCGGCTGGCGGTGTAAGTACGCTTATTATGTTTGTGCTGCACGCGCGGTGTACCTGCACTCTCACAGGAAGAGTTGCTTTATCAGTACAAACCCCGCCGAGGCCGACTCCTTTACATCTAAGGGCGCCTTGGGAAGAGAACCCCGGCGCTAAGAGGAATATCTCAAATCTGAACAAAAGTCTACAGGAGTGAGAGAAACAAACACCGAAATAACAAGATGGAAAGCAAAATCATATCAAATGCGGTATATTGGGTTGGAAGGCCAATTTATAACCCATTGTTTTATGTTTTGTTATATTGAATATAATGCACACATGCACCCACAGGCAGAGACACAAACCTGCATCCATTACCGTATGAATGGGAACAGCTACTTTCTGCAACTCCCAAGATCCCAGCCCAGATATTTCCTCTCTCTCTCTCTCTCTCTCTCTCTCTCTCTCTCTCTCTCGCTCTCTCGCTCGCTTCTAAAATAATGAATAGAATAATTGTCATGTAGTTGTTAGCATCCGATATTCATACTCCCATTCTGAGGTGAACTTGATACTCCATTCGCTGTACTTTCAGGAAATGACGAGGCCAATATCATCAAGGTAATCGAGCTAGAAAGAGAAGGGGAGAATATGAAGCCTTTCAAAAGCTTTTCAGCGCAGAAGAGTTAATATCTGGGAAATTAGCAGGGGGGGGGGGATATTTTTAGAGATCCCACGGCTGCTAAGGGAGAGCAACAGGTATCATCCAGAGGGGATGACAACAGCTATTACAACTAATTGCTCTTTGAAACTAGTATTTGCACTGGTGAGTGACAAGGTGATAATTCACCTCGGCGCAAGTTAAAATGGTAATATTGCACATGTGAAATAGCACCTCTGCTTCACCCGTCAGCTCGTCATCTCACACTGCACAAAAAGAGAATCGTCAACACTGTCTGTCGCCTAAGAAACTCAGAGAAACCGACATCCTCAAGACAGCTTAATCGTGGGAGAACTTTCCCCCTCCAGCGATGTTATCAAAAGAAGACTCCATGGGTGTGGGAACGATCCACAGAAGGCTGATCTCACCAACGTTTTGAACGGGGGAACAGTGACGATGGTCAGAGACCTATTGGTTTGACCCATGAAGGGAAGGAAGTGCGTTGCTCCCAGTCGGGTTGTTTGTCAACTCACTATTTTTAGAAGGGATCATCAGTGTGAGACAGGTTCTCGTTGACATTAGTGCAGGTCATTAGTGTTAAACACAATCTCACTCATTTCAGCACACATCAGTGTGAGATAGACTCTCATGGCCGTTAGCACACGCACAGGTGGCTTAGTGAATTTAGCTAACCCAGCCCTCCCTACTTGTCAGAGCTGTGTTGCTGTGGTTGTACCCAGCCCTCCTAACTTGTCAGAGCTGTGTTGCTGTGGTTGTACCCAGCCCTCCCTACTTGTAAGAGCTGTGTTGCTGTGGTTGTACCCAGCCCTCCCTACTTGTCAGATCTGTGTTGCTGTGGTTGTACCCAGCCCTCCTTACTTGTCAGAGCTGTGTTGCTGTGGTTGTACCCAGCCCTCCCTACTTGTCAGAGTTGTGTTGCTGTGGTTGTACCCAGCCCTCCCTACTTGTCAGAGCTGTGTGGCTGTGGTTGTACCCAGCCCTCCTTACTTGTCAGAGCTATGTTGCTGTGGTTGTACCCAGCCCTCCCTACTTGTCAGAGTTGTGTTGCTGTGGTTGTACCCAGCCCTCCCTACTTGTCAGAGCTGTGTGGCTGTGGTTGTACCCAGCCCTCCTTACTTGTCAGAGCTGTGTTGCTGTGGTTGTACCCAGCCCTCCCTACTTGTCAGATCTGTGTTGCTGTGGTTGTACCCAGCGCTCCCTACTTGTCAGAGCTGTGTTGCTGTGGTTGTACCCAGCCCTCCCTATTTGTCAGAGCTGTGTTGCTGTGGTTGTACCCAGCCCTCCCTACTTGTCAGAGCTGTGTTGCTGTGGTTGTACCCAGCCCTCCCTACTTGTCAGAGCTGTGTTGCTGTGGTTGTACCCAGCCCTCCCTACTTGTCAGATCTGTGTTGCTGTGGTTGTACCCAGCCCTCCCTACTTGTCAGAGCTGTGTTGCTGTGGTTGTACCCAGCCCTCCCTACTTGTCAGAGCTGTGTTGCTGTGGTTGTACCCAGCCCTCCCTACTTGTCAGAGCTGTGTTGCTGTGGTTGTACCCAGCGCTCCCTACTTGTCAGAGCTGTGTTGCTGTGGTTGTACCCAGCCCTCCCTACTTGTCAGAGCTGTGTTGCTGTGGTTGTACCCAGCCCTCCCTACTTGTCAGAGCTGTGTGGCTGTGGTTGTACCCAGCCCTCCCTACTTGTCAGAGCTGTGTGGCTGTTTGTACCCAGCCCTCCCTACTTGTCAGAGCTGTGTTGCTGTGGTTGTACCCAGCCCTCCCTACTTGTCAGAGCTGTGTTGCTGTGGTTGTACCCAGCCCTCCCTACTTGTCAGATCTGTGTTGCTGTGGTTGTACCCGGCCCTCCCTACTTGTCAGAGCTGTGTTGCTGTGGTTGTACCCAGCCCTCCCTACTTGTCCGAGCTGTGTGGCTGTTTGTACCCAGCCTTCCCTACTTGTCAGAGCTGTGTTGCTGTGGTTGTACCCAGCCCTCCCTACTTGTCAGAGCTGTGTGGCTGTGGTTGTACCCAGCCCTCCCTACTTGTCAGAGCTGTGTGGCTGTTTGTACCCAGCCCTCCCTACTTGTCAGAGCTGTGTTGCTGTGGTTGTACCCAGCCCTCCCTACTTGTCAGAGCTGTGTTGCTGTGGTTGTACCCAGCCCTCCCTACTTGTCAGATCTGTGTTGCTGTGGTTGTACCCGGCCCTCCCTACTTGTCAGAGCTGTGTTGCTGTGGTTGTACCCAGCCCTCCCTACTTGCCCGAGCTGTGTGGCTGTTTGTACCCAGCCTTCCCTACTTGTCAGAGCTGTGTTGCTGTGGTTGTACCCAGCCCTCCCTACTTGTCAGAGCTGTGTGGCTGTGGTTGTACCCAGCCCTCCCTACTTGTCAGAGCTGTGTGGCTGTTTGTACCCAGCCCTCCCTACTTGTCAGAGCTGTGTTGCTGTGGTTGTACCCAGCCCTCCCTACTTGTCAGAGCTGTGTTGCTGTGGTTGTACCCAGCCCTCCCTACTTGTCCGAGCTGTGTGGCTGTTTGTACCCAGCCTTCCCTACTTGTCAGAGCTGTGTTGCTGTGGTTGTACCCAGCCCTCCCTACTTGTCAGAGCTGTGTGGCTGTGGTTGTACCCAGCCCTCCCTACTTGTCAGAGCTGTGTGGCTGTTTGTACCCAGCCCTCCCTACTTGTCAGAGCTGTGTTGCTGTGGTTGTACCCAGCCCTCCCTACTTGTCAGAGCTGTGTTGCTGTGGTTGTACCCAGCCCTCCCTACTTGTCAGATCTGTGTTGCTGTGGTTGTACCCGGCCCTCCCTACTTGTCAGAGCTGTGTTGCTGTGGTTGTACCCAGCCCTCCCTACTTGTCCGAGCTGTGTGGCTGTTTGTACCCAGCCTTCCCTACTTGTCAGAGCTGTGTTGCTGTGGTTGTACCCAGCCCTCCCTACTTGTCAGAGCTGTGTGGCTGTGTTTGTACACTAACAGACTAACAAAGACCAAATTAATGATAATTAGCCACCTGATGAGGACAGTATTATTGGCAATTACCAGGTTTCATCCTATCGTAGTGTATTAAGAGGGTTACACAGTAAGGGAGAAAATAAAACACAGAAAATATATAAATATCTTTCGACTCTGACTGAGAATGCTGGTATCACTGTCGCTCACTCTGTTTTCCTATAATAGTCCATGGGTCCCTGAATTAGGTGGCTTTTGTAATTACTGAGCAGCAAATTGAAAAAGCTGTAAAGAACACAGGCTTTAATCTGTGTGTGTGTGTGTGTGTGTGTGTGTGTGTGTGTGTGTGTGTGTGCGTGCGCGTGCGTGTGTGTGTGTGCGTGCGCGCGTGCGCGTTTCAGAGACTGTATTTCACTACAACATCCGAATGTATGATTACGTATGTGTGCGTGTTTGTGCGCACGGCCGAAAGAGAGAGAAATAAAGTGAGTGAGAAATAGAAAGAAATAGATAGAGAGAGAATAGAGAGAGAGAAATAGACAGAAAGATAACTAGAGAGCGAGACGGAGAGAGAGAGAGAGAGAGAGAGAGAGAGAGAGAGAGAGAGAGAGAAAGAGAGAGAGACAGTGAGAGACAGCGAGAGAGAGAGATACTGTATGAGTAGCAGTATGAGAGGAAGTGTTTGAACTGCAAAGCCCTGCTTTCTTCTCGACAGAGAAAGTCACGGAGCTGTAATACCAGCTCTGATCCTGTATATCGGTGACTTCCCCCAGTCAAGGAAAGGTACCTTGTTTTTAACGATCATAATAATGTTAAAGAACCTGTTCAGAGGGACCCACCCATATGATCCTTTTACTACTCTGGTCTGAGCTTGACACAGGCTCTGCTCAGTAGTGGAGGGGGGGCTGACAGGCCCTGAAGTAGCACAACCCTGTGTCTAACCTCTACGATTGCGGGTTCAAGTCCCACACAGGGAGGGCCGCCTTCAAATCTCTCCCTCTTGACAGAGATAATTGGCCACCAGTGACATGAACACTGCTACAACTAAGTAGTCAACCAACCCTACAACCCCACAACCCCCTGACAAGAAACCGAAAAATCTCCCGCGAGCATAGGCTAGCAGACCGACGCTGTCAGAGGAGGCTGTACTCAGGGCTAAAAATATCAGAGAAGGCTTGAATACATTTACTTTTTTAAATATTTTTTTTACATAGTTTGTGTTCCTGACACAGGCAATCTGTGTCTGTGTTCGCTGTTTCTTCTTCTTCTTCTTCTCTCTCTCTCTCTCTTTCCCTCCTCCTCCTACTCCTCCTCCTCCTGAACTTCCCGCGGTGCGAGCTTGGCATGAGCCACTTGTGCAGCGCGCATCGGGAACATACTGCGCCTGCATTTGAGGGGCTTTGTAAATTGATAAACCCAAAGGGCCACGTGGTGGATTCACACGTCTTCTCACCAGAAATATTGTTATAGACAATGATCCGTCTCCTTCTCTCACTCGAAAATACCTCTCAGTATCCCTCGTTCACTCTTTCCACTCTGTCTCCTCCTTCTCCCCCTCTTCTTCCTCTGCAATTCCAGCAGGGGGTGTTATGCCCTTATGAACTATTATCAAGAGGGGGAGACATACAACCCCCCTCCCCACCCCACCCCCCTATTTCCCTGCACCCCCTACACCCACCATCGGTCTGTCTTTCTCCCCGAAGACGCTCGACAGTAGACGTACCACCAGCGCCTTACCATTCTAACGTCAGTAGCTACGTTTGCCTTGGATCCTCATGTGTGCCAGCCCTGCTCCTCCACGTCAAGTGCTGTAACATTAACACTGACAGACTGACCCTGTTTAACCCTAGTGCCCGCGCTACCCCTGACTGTGTCACCGAGCTGAACACGCCAGTGCCTTCCATGCCCCTGGAATGTCTGGGTTAAGTGGCAAAATTCGGGTGAGGGTGCTGAGGCTGAGGATTCTGATTGGACTGCACTCTTAGCAGTAAGATACTGTACACTCTTAGCAGTAAGTTACTGTACACTCTTAGCAGTAAGATACTGTACACTCTTAGCAGTAAAATATTGTACACTCTTAGCAGTAAGTTACTGTGCACTCTTAGCAGTAAGATACTGTACACTCTTAGCAGTAAGATACTGTACACTCTTAGCAATAAGATACTGTACACTCTTAGCAGTAAGATATTGTACACTCTTAGCAGTAAGATATAGTACACTCTTAGCAATAAGATACTGTACACTCTTAGCAGTAAGATATTGTACACTCTTAGCAGTAAAATATTGTACACTCTTAGCAGTAAGATACTGTACACTCTTAGCAGTAAGATACTGTGCACTCTTAGCAGTAAGATAATGTACACTCTTAGCAGTAAGATACTGTGCACTCTTAGCAGTAAGATACTGTACACTCTTAGCAGTAAGATATTGTACACTCTTAGCAGTAAGATGCTGTACACTCTTTGTGACACTGTCTGTTAGCTACACCGAGCCAGTCTCGCCTTTGTGACACTGTCTGTTACCTACACTGAGCCAGTCTCGCCTTTGTGACACTGTCTGTTAGTTACACCGAGCCAGTCTCGCCTTTGTGACACTGTCTGTTAGTTACACCGAGCCAGTCTCGCCTTTGTGACACTGTCTGTTAGTTACACCGAGCCAGTCTCGCCTTTGTGACACTGTCTGTTAGTTACACCGAGCCAGTCTCGCCTTTGTGACACTGTCTGTTAGTTACACCGAGCCAGTCTCGCCTTTGTGACACTGTCTGTTAGTTACACCGAGCCAGTCTCGCCTTTGTGACACTGTCTGTTAGTTACACCGAGCCAGTCTCGCCTTTGTGACACTGTCTGTTAGTTACACCGAGCCAGTCTCGCCTTTGTGACACTGTCTGTTAGTTACACCGAGCCAGTCTCGCCTTTGTGACACTGTCTGTTAGTTACACCGAGCCAGTCTCGCCTTTGTGACACTGTCTGTTAGTTACACCGAGCCAGTCTCGCCTTTGTGACACTGTCTGTTAGTTACACCGAGCCAGTCTCGCCTTTGTGACACTGTCTGTTAGTTACACCGAGCCAGTCTCGCCTTTGTGACACTGTCTGTTAGTTACACCGAGCCAGTCTCGTCTTTGTGACACTGTCTGTTAGTTACACCGAGCCAGTCTCGTCTTTGTGACACTGTCTGTTAGCTACACCGAGCCAGTCTCGCCTTTGTGACACTGTCTGTTAGTTACACCGAGCCAGTCTCGCCTTTGTGACACTGTCTGTTAGTTACACCGAGCCAGTCTCGCCTTTGTGACACTGTCTGTTAGTTACACCGAGCCAGTCTCGCCTTTGTGACACTGTCTGTTAGTTACACCGAGCCAGTCTCGCCTTTGTGACACTGTCTGTTAGTTACACCGAGCCAGTCTCGCCTTTGTGACACTGTCTGTTAGTTACACCGAGCCAGTCTCGCCTTTGTGACACTGTCTGTTAGTTACACCGAGCCAGTCTCGCCTTTGTGACACTGTCTGTTAGTTACACCGAGCCAGTCTCGCCTTTGTGACACTGTCTGTTAGTTACACCGAGCCAGTCTCGCCTTTGTGACACTGTCTGTTAGTTACACCGAGCCAGTCTCGTCTTTGTGACACTGTCTGTTAGTTACACCGAGCCAGTCTCGTCTTTGTGACACTGTCTGTTAGCTACACCGAGCCAGTCTCGCCTTTGTGACACTGTCTGTTAGTTACACCGAGCCAGTCTCGCCTTTGTGACACTGTCTGTTAGTTACACCGAGCCAGTCTCGCCTTTGTGACACTGTCTGTTAGCTACACCGAGCCAGTCTCGTCCTGTAGCTTAGCAATAGATGAGGACAGAGGAAAATCTAAAGCCTGGTCGTGGTAACAGACGTTTCTATTTCCTATTACCGTGACACTGAGTTGTTGGTTCATACTTGTCCAAACAAGCAATTGTTCACTTTTCTAAAGCAGGCGAATCAAGATAACCGTTTATCTAACAATCATCAACAACAAACAAAGAACCACAATGACAGCAGCCCAGACACTACAGGGCAGACGCAGAGTGTCCTCGTGCGCAGAAAGCCTGAGATATACGCGTGTAAGTGATGTGAGCATAGCTTTCGGTCTCTATATATCCCTCCGTCGCTATCGCTCTCCTTCTCCTGTGAGAGGTGCTTCACTTTGAGTTATGCTATTTTTCCCAGGCAACACCTAAGCGTGCCCACCCAAGCCCTATCCTAACCCACGCGTTCAGCAATGCTGCCTCTTCAGACTGCCAATCTCAACCAACGAGAGACCATGTGAGTGTTACAGAAAGGTGCACACTGTAACACGGTACAGTCTGTTGTATAACTTTCAAATGTTGTACTGTTTAAGTACTACAACAGTACAGGCCTAATCATGCATGACTATAGATAGGCCTCGATCACAAGTGGCTAATGACTGTGTGAAACACATCCACATTGGCTGACCTCAACAACACAGTGGACCAATAGCAACCTTAACACTGCACTCTGTACTACACACTATACCAACTGGAAATCACTCTCGAATGAGATATCAGAGGGAATGGAATGATCACTGTTGATTTGCCATTAATATATTTAGAGAAATGTGTGTGTGTGTGTGTGTGTGTGTGTGCATGTGTGTGTGTGTGGGTGTGAAGGACCCACCCCTAGCTCTGGGCATGCTAATGAAGAGAGAGCCACTTACGACGCTCAGCTCGCCGTCGAGCCCAGCCCATGTGCTCGACAGCCCAAATTCAGGCGAGAATTTCGATATTAATGATTTATGCTCTATTTGCATACAAACCTAATGCAAACCCACTTCAGATAATCACATTTTGCCAGTTCTGAATTGAATTTTCAGGGCGGCTTGCCACCCCCACCTCAAATAACTGTGGAGAATATGTTCCTTGCAATTCCCCATGGAAGACCCCTCCATAAGGAGATCAGGAGTGGACGAAGGGAGGGGCTAGTGGGATTTATTAAGGAAGACTTTCTGCTACTTTATATGGGGTAGGTAGACGTGACTATTATCCATGCACTCTACATATTCACGCATGGAGAGTATCTCCTGTTACCTGCATCCACCATTGACCTCCATATCTGACAGCACTGTCGTCACCTGTACTTGATTACAGGAAACACATTGTGAAGTTTTGGAGTTTTGAATGACTGTTTACTGTATTTCTGTCACCTCTGGAAACCAAACGTGCGAGGTCTCTGGAGCAGATGTTTGTGTGTGTGGGGGGGGGGGGGGGAGAAGGAGGCGGGGTCAGGCTTGGCACACTTCCATCCAGCTGTGCTTAGCTAGCCGAGAAACAGCGGACGAGCGTACCTTATCTGAGACTGACCTGTCCGCAAACCACTCACAGCACATACAGAGGGGAGGTGGGTTCGGACTGGTCCGGTGGCTATCTGTCCCTCTACCCCTGGTTGTGGGGGCTAGAGGCGTTTCCTTGGGAGGTTGTCGGGGCCAGATAGACCGATGTAGCCTAGCGAGGTGTTGTTGGTCGGTGTTGTTGTGCCTGGTAAAGGTGAGTGTGAGTGTAACACTAGACGCATGGTGAATATTTAGCAGGGGTGAAACAGAGGTGAGTGTTACGGGGTCAAGAAGAGCGCCAGCTACATGGGCTCTGACACGCTGACATGCTGCTTAGCCACTCAGCCTCCAGCCTCCCTGCCGGGGCTAGGGAACTTGAACACTGTCACACACGCACACACACACACACGCAGGCGAGCGCGCACACACGCACACATACACACACACACACACACACACACACACACACACACACACACACACACACACACACAAAAAAAAGCCCTGATCCCTTATTGATGTCACTTGTTAAATCCACTTCAATCAGTGTAGATGAAGGGGAGGAGAGGTTAAAGAAGGATTTTGAAGCCTTGAGACAACTGAGACATGGATTCTGTACGCCATTCAGAGGGTGAAGGGGCAAGACAAAATATTTAAGTGCCTTTGAACAGGGTATGGTAGTAGGTGCCAGGCGCGCCGGTTTTGGTCAAGAACTGCACCGCTGCTGGGTTTTTCACACTCAACAGTTTCCCGTGTGTATCAAGAATGGCCCACCACCCAAAGGACATCCTGCCAACTTGACGCGACTGTGGGAAGCATTGGAGTCAACATGGGCCAGCATTCCTGTGGAACGTTTCGACACCTTGTAGAGTCCACGCCCCGGCGAATGGAGGCTGTTCTGAGGGCAAGGTGTCCTTAATGGAAAGTGTCCTTAATGTTCTGTACACTCAGTGTATATTCATCTCCTATGTTTCGTGGATTATCTCTTGGGTCAGGAGATTGTAAAAGAGTATCAATGCTGCTGAGCTGTATACATAGTCAACAGCTAGGCCCTATTACAATGAGAGACTGACTCGAGCTCGGGGACAATAACATACACATAAGAAAGCCCTTTGTTCCATAGACAAAGCCTGATCTAAAAAGGTCAGGCATTCTCGGTTCTGTTCAAAAGCGACTACGTCACAAGGGTAGCTTTCAAATGCCTTTTGGTTAAAGGAGGACATTCCAACACAAAAGCACTTACAAAGTCAGAATGCCACTCATTTTCATCACCGTGAGTGACCCTCTTAAGGCGGTAAAATATTCAACAGGTTCCATGATGACAGACATAGTTTCCATGACAGTAAAGGTCAACTAATCATGAACAATTGTGTCATTTCTTTATGATGGGTCACGTATTCACGATCCACTGTTGTACCAGATTTTTGTCCCTGGCTGATATTTATGATGACAACATTGATCCTCTAAGTAGAAAACCAATTGACTGAAGAGTATTGCTATTCGTTTCATTTGAATATGGGCTTCGATTAAATTATTTCCTAAACAGTGAGACAAAAAACACATCAAACTATTTCTCGTGTAAATATATTGGGTATTTTGCAGCATGTCGAAACCTAATGAAAATAGGCCTATTTTTTGTCTGTTAATCCTAAATCAATTTGCAGAGGGATTGTTTATCTAACAAAATAAAATATCTGTCTTGCCATTCGATATTTGTAGAATATGAGCAGTGGTATCAGCCTTAACACTAAATGAATTCAGGTTGCTAGAGAACCCGCCTCGGATAACGTATGTGTGTGACATTTAATGAATATTACAGTATATTCAAGAAATGCAATATTTAATATTTATGTTGTCATTTAAAATGAGAGGCGAGTGAGAGACATATTCAATGATGGAATCCTCCAGATATGGCTAGTTGAATTCTGGACTAAAGTGTGTCGTTCACATTTCCTACTACGTACAACTGCACTGGCTGGCCCAGTGCTGAGCTATGAGCTCAACTTGAAGATTCCTTTTCCCTAAGATTTTTAGCACCGAAACTGCAAAAACAAAGGCACTCCGAAAAACAGCAGTCTCAAGGAGCGCCTGTAACCTTAACAGAATCATGAAAGCTGACAGTTCATTTTTCACAGGCCCATAGATCTTTGGGTCTTATAAAGTAATGGGCTTTTGGGAGAGGGCTTTATGAGAGCGAAGATAGTTAACCGCCGTGTGCTTGAGATGACATGGGAGCTGAGGTCCTGCTCTTAGGGAGACAGGATTATTCCCTTCCCCGGGATGGTGGGAGAGAAGACACTACTGTCTCCCTAATATAAACGTGTAATAAAGATTAATCTGTTGCTACTCGCCACTCCAATAGCTTCTAAACTTGCTTGAAATAAGGTTGAAATCACTTTAGAGCAAATCTCGTTTTCTTTGTGTGAGTTTCATTGTGAATCTCAGGACAAAGTTACGTGTGTGTGTGTGTGATGCTGTGTGTGTATGAAACGTGGTGTCGGCAAATGTACACATCGTAGTGTTAGAGAGTGTAGGTTGAATGTGTTTCTGTGTGTGTGTGTGTGTTTGCGTGTGCGTGCATTGTTTGTGTGTTTGTGGACGTAGGGACAATAAGATGAAAGGCGGTGCCATGCGGCAGGGTCAGGCTCACTTACTGGGTGCGTCTGGTCTCTTGATGCCGACGCCGCTGTTTGAGCCGCTTCCAAGGCCGTTGAACGCTGCGAGGTTCTCCGAGCTGTAGGCCCTCAGGACGGACAGCATGTTCATCTGCTGCTCGAGATGGGCATGTTCCGGCTTCAGCAGCCCCGGGGAACCACCAGGAGATGAAAGGAGACCCAAGCCCTGCTGCCACTGCTTCTCCAGGGGCGGCTGAGGCTGGAACTGGGGAGCGAAAGGGGCCCCAGGGCCCAAGGAGGCCCTTGGTCGTTGGGCCTCTCTAGCCGGGGACACGGCCTGCGTCTGCTTCGGCATCTGATAGGTGGCACTGTCCTCATCTTCCCCCTCCATCCCGTCCTCTTCCTCCTCTTCCTCCTCGTCGTCAGAGTGGGGTCGCTGTCTCTCTGGTTGGGCGGAGGAGGACTCGGTGCTGTGGCAGCGCTCTCCATCCCTGCCTTCATCATCCTCAGACTGTGCCTGGTCCTCCAGCTCCCCGCAGGAGGCCTTGTCTGAGAGCTCATCCCCAGCTGTTTCTCTGGCCTGGCTCTGCTGCTCCAGGGCTGGGTCAGGGCATGTTGCTCCAAACCCCTGGAGGCCCGGGGTCCTTGGGGAGCCATCATACATGCCTCCATACTGCTTATAGAAGTCACTCTGGAAGGCTCCCATGCTGGCGTGGGGATCCATGTGGTTGGACCAGGCTGACTGGCTCTGCTCCCCCTCTCTGTCATTGTCTCTGTCATGGAGGTGGGCTGGGCCCATGCTGGCCTTGAGGAAGTGGGAGGGCTCTCCCTGGTGCTCCTTGCCCTCCTTGCATTGCTTGGCCTTGCCTAGGTGGTTGGCCTGCAGGTGTAGGGCCATCAGCTCGACAGAGGCAGTGGTGAAGGAGCAGAAGAGGCAGCCATGCCACGCCACGTTGTCCTGGAAGGTGACAGAGGAGCCAGGCAGAGAGCCTGTTTCAGGTTTGACATTGACAGACAGGTCCAGAGGCTCGTACTGGGACCCAGGCTTGCCCGTTGAAGGCTTGGCCTCAGCCTTTTCCTCACCAGTATCAGCCCTCTTGGTTTTGGGCTCACCACTCTCAAAGTAATGCTGGGACTGCAGGTGGCTCTCTCTCATCTCCTTCTCCTTCTTCAGGGAGCTGAGGACAAAGCTGTCCATGAAGGCCTGCAGGGAGCCCTGGAAGTTGACACCGTTTCCCACCATGCTCTGGTACGCCCGACCTAGGTCTCTGAAGCTGGCTGGGACGTCTGCGGCGGAGGGGCCCTCTGGGCTCTTCATGCTTTCAGAGAGAGTGTCAGATCCCAGGCCATTACGCTCTCGTTCTCTGTCCCTCTCACGCTCCCTGGGGGACAACATACCGGGAGGGGCCCACTGGTGGGGGTGCAACGGTCCCCCTCTGAAGTCCAGGCTGGAGGGCATGCCCTTGAAGACACCGCGGAGGACATCAGGGCGGGCGAAGACGCCACCCTTGCCGTGCTCTTCCTTGTGCTCAGAGAGAGGGGCGTGTCCGGAGGAGGGGCCGCCGCCATTCTGTCGCTCACGGTGGTGGCGCTCCAGGTGGTACTTCAGTGAGGCAGACTGGGTGCCTGCATAGTCGCAGTGTGGGCACCTGTAGGGTTTCTCTCCTGTAAGAAAGATAGATAGATAGATAGAGTGAGAAAAAGAGAGAGAGAGAGAGAGAGACAGGACATGAATAAGAGAGGAAACAACAGTGAAAGCCAACACAATGATCTCAGTGATAACCAACATTCAACAGAATTCTGCATTCAGCAAACACCTCCTCAGCTCCATTCGGGGATTGGCATCTGAATACGGGTCGATCCAGCTCGATCCAGCTCCGCCAAGTGAGCCATCACTCATGTCAACACAATAAAAACCATTTCACCATATGTTGCTTTCAGTCCACCACAAGAGATAATATTTTCAACTGACAACACAACTGTCTCGATGTAATCTCTGTTTGCATGGGGGGGGGGGGGGGGTTGTTGGTGGGTCTCTCTCTCTTGGCCTTGTTCGCTGACAGGCCTCTGCCTTGGCGATGAGACAGTGATTTCTAGGATGTTCTCTATTTGCAGTTTATCATAAATCACCATTCACAGAGAAGAAGCGCTCCATTCCGTCCCAGTTGAATGGCTCTATGGCTATTTGGACCAAATAGTGGAAGATCTAGTCCCTTCATATGAAACTAAAACAGACTTTAACTGACAACAAATGAGCAAGAATGTACATATGGAAAAGATTTGTCTGTACATCACGGTAGTAGTATAGTGGTAGTTGCATAATTTGACTTCCAATGCAGTTACAACATAAATACACTGTGAACACAAATATTCATACATATTCTTGCAAGGTAAAATGCAATCATGATTTTTGCCAGAAAAGTGGATCTCCTTTGCCTTTGGAGAGATAAATCACGAACAGTCTCTGAACATTAAATGCATCCTGTTAGCAATTACAATATATTTTAAACCAAAGGCAGATTTTTGGAATAAAAAAGAACCACAAGCAGAAATGCTAAGCTTGACTTTTAGACATAGTAATGTGCCTGGCATTTCTTTTGAACAAGTCACAGCTAAATATGTGAAGAGCAAGGGTGGTTGGAAATAGTCCCGAATAAAATCATGTTTGTCAAGTACTGTGTGTGTGTGTGTGTGTATATATATATATACAGTATATAGCTATACCATGTGTAGATTGTACAGATGGAAACCATTTTCCCCCCGTTTTTTTGTTTTGTTTGTTGTTGCATTGTTACGCAAGACTGAATTGAATGATTTAAGTCTCGCTCTGTAGTAAATCATGGATATAATTAGCAAATGGCATACTGCTCAAGTAATTTATCATTATTTGGAGGGCACCATTCCAGAAAAAAAAGACTGCAGGATCTGCAGACCTACTGCACAGTTCTCAAATAAAGGGCCACAAATACAAACTCAATACAATATTGATACCAGAGAGAGAGAAAGAAAATTAGAGAGGGGAAGGGAGGGAGGGGGAGAGAGAGAGAGAGAGAGAGAGAGAGAGAGAGAGAGAGGGAGACAGAGAGAGAGAGAGAGACAGAGAGAGAGAGAGAGAGAGAGAGAGAGAGAGAGAGAGAGAGAGACAGAGAGAGAGAGAGAGAGAGAGCGAGACAGAGAGAGAGAGAGAGAGAGAGAGAGAGAGAGAGAGAGAGAGAGAGAGAGAGAGAGAGAGACAGAGAGAGAGAGAGAGAGAGAGGGAGACAGAGAGAGAGAGAGAGAGAGAGAGAGAGAGAGAGAGAGAGAGAGAGACAGAGAGAGAGAGAGAGAGAGAGGGAGACAGAGAGAGAGAGAGAGAGAGAGAGAGAGAGAGAGAGACAGAGAGAGAGAGAGAGAGAGAGGGAGACAGAGAGAGAGAGAGAGAGAGAGAGAGAGAGAGAGAGAGAGAGAGTACCGTGTTATTTTCTTTTACACAAGAGCGAGTTTGAAGCGTATATTTAAAATAAACCATGCAAGATGAGCTTTTAACCCAATAAGTGCTTATCCTCTAAGCAGGATAACAGGGGCTTGGGCTGATTTAATAAGGAAACGTCCCCGATGCAAATGATCATTCTCAATTCCTTTAACTGGACAAAATTATATTCTAGGCCCAAAATTAGAGTGAAATTAGAGTGGTCTGTTTTTTTTCTTGTTAACGATGGAAATGGGCATCAACACCACCAAATATTAAACAGCATAAGAAGACGTGATTAACCTTGGGCAACAGACATCTGAATGTAACCAGTGAGGTAATGGTACTGTAAACAAATAGGTGGTTAAACTCTGATCACTGATCATGGTGAATAAAGTAACGCTTCCTATACTTTTAATACATTTTTCCACAAAAAGTGGGTACACTGTTTAGGCAAAAAAACTACAGTGGGTAAGCTACGTTTACTTGCATATAATATAATAATAATATAATATATGCCATTTAGCAGACACCTTTATCCTCCACAACACTACTGAATATAACTGAACATATGATACCTATCTAAACAAACCTTGAAGAGTAATCAATGTACACATGGCTGGGAAATGTATACCGTAAATGTGTGGTGTGTGTGTGTGTGTGTGTGTGTGTTCTTTCCGGACCGTTTGGACTCGCTAAGACATCTGCTCAATCATTCGTCAGGGGCATGTGTGATATCTGGGGAATATACTGTATCCTGCCTCGCAACATCACACACAATTTACTGCTAAAGGTCATTATGTACCCGTTAATCCACTTTTAATTGATATCAGTGCAAACACCACAACCTCTGCGGAACACAACAGATCTCCATGGCACAAAAGAAAGGAATGATCATTTTGCCATTGTTTAGAAATATACGTTTCTCCCCCCAAAAAATTTCAACACAAATTCATAAAATACCCGGGGCAAACGATTTAACGATCACCTGCCACAGTACAATAGGAAAAGTAGATTTCCATTACAACTATTATAACGTTTCAATGTATCAGCGTGTTCATCCTCCCAGTGCTGGGACATAGCGTCGTTTTGCTCTACTTCTTTAAGCAGTTCCCCGACTCCAACACATTTCCTCTGGATTTGGATGCTTCGTCGCAGCTCCATAGTAACCACTCAGAATAAACACCCAGAGCCACTACAGAGGGGCAATTAAAACAGTTAATAGATATGACACAGTTTAAGATACATTTCCATGTGGCTTTTACGTAACGTTGAAAGGCGGTTTGGAAGAAGTCAAGTCTTGTCCGGGCTGGACTGGGAAACCCTCCGGGAAAGGAACCGATCCAAACGCCTTTAAGTCGATGCTAAATTGAATAAAGCCAGGCTGTTGGTTAGCAACAAACATCCACATGGGTGTTCATAAACAGTAGTGTTGTTACATGCAAAGAGGTACTAGTTTGGAAGAGGGGTTCGGGAATGTTCGTATTAAACCTGTCCGTCAACGAGAAAGGGAAATAACAGGGGAGAGAGAGAGAGAGAGAGAGAGAAAGAGAGCGCGGGAGGCAGAGAGATGGAGAGAGGGTGAGAAAGAAATGGAGAGAGGGAGAGACGGAGAGAAATGGAGAGCAAGATCACGGGTCCCCATTGATTCATTCTGATTGCAAAGGTTAGGTTAAGGTTATGTGACATGGGCAAAGCCTGGCTCTTTCTCTGTTCCCCGTTTAAAGGTGAGTGGAATCTCTACTGGTTATTTCCCCTAAAGTTATGCGTAGCCATTGTCAAGAGCAAAGACCTTTTTTTTTTACACACAGCTGCTTACTGCTAAATACTGCCTTGTCCAGAAGGGGACAATCTGTGGCTCTAATTGCTGTCACTGAAGCCTAGATTCATTATGTGACTTTCCCATTAAAATGTGAGCATTAATTTGTATAATGAAATATCACCCACTGCAGTGTTCATTAACTGTGGCCCCACACTGTATTCTGCACAATGTTAGCTACCTAAAAACTGTGGTTAATTTCACTAATGGATATTTTCCCACTCACTGTTCAAGAGGAAATGAATACTGTAACATTAGCTCTTTAACTTTTAGAGAAATTTAAATTCACTTCATTCCTTTCAACAAAATGTTAGCGAGTCATTAATCTAACATTGTGTTGCACAATGCGAGCACCTCTCAGTAA
Organism: Oncorhynchus clarkii lewisi; assembly: GCF_045791955.1. Lineage (NCBI taxonomy): Eukaryota > Metazoa > Chordata > Actinopteri > Salmoniformes > Salmonidae > Oncorhynchus > Oncorhynchus clarkii. The sequence goes on from NC_092152.1 coordinate 58,395,216, forward strand.
GCAATGCCATTGTGCTGTTCGGACTGAATTAGAATGAAGGGCGCATCATGTCCTCTCAGAGTTCCACTGTTTTGCCATCAAGGAGGAATCGTCATCGGATGTAAAAGTCATCGCCTTGATGTAATCATCATCATTTCAACCTGAAGTCAATCTGATCATGTACAAGTGATTTAAAGGGCAACACCTTGTAGATACATCAGACGGTTTCTGTGTATGAAGTGACCATGTTGAGTTGTGCTTACGCAGGGCCTGGCCTGCTGCACTGAGTGAGTTAACGGAGGGCCTGAGATGAGGCCTCTGTTTCCTCTCTGCTGAAATATGGCCCTTCTGGGGACCCTTACTGTACCACTCAAAGCAGGACATAACTTAGCCCCCCCTCTGTTAGGTAACAGATTTCCATGCTCCCCCGTCCTGTCCCCTGTCCCCGGCCCCTCCTCTCCTGACGGCGAGGTATTCAGAGAGGTCTGCAGAATCAGGGTTGAGGCTCCTCTCGTTGACCTGGATGTGCTATTTTACACAAAGATCCTAATTATGGTAGTGCACAAGTGCTCCTGCGCTACGCCTAGCTACGAGCTACGCTGGCTCCTTAATTCCCCTCCAGACCAGAGGTATTTGGTCCTTATTAAAGGGGGCGTGGGGGGGGGGGCACAGTTTGGGTGGTCTCCCTTCTCTCTTTTTAAGTGCATGGTGGAAAAAAAAGAGAGGGAAAAAAAGCAAGCATTGATTTCCTCAGCTGCAAGAGATTTCCATTTTAAGTTCTGAAGGCTTGAGCCATGCCTTTACTGGCACTTAAGGATGACATTTTTTTTTGGGGGGGGGGGGCTGTAAAATGGTGTCTTCAGATACAGAGGTCAGGGCATCAGACTCACAGCATTCACAGTTAAATGTAGAACAAGAACAGGGGCTGATAAGAAATGAAGTGCTAAATACCATGAGGTCTCCATGAGTATACAGGATGTACTTAGTCATTCCCAGGCCTAATCTGAGAAAGGGAGAAAGAATGAAGAGGTATTGTAGCATCGTGTAGTAGACTGTCACTAGGGCGTACACTCAAGCTCTCCCCTCAGCCAAGTAATTAGAGCACAGCTCTGAAAGAAATGCTAAACACTCGTTTCATGCTCTTTTGTGTCTGATATGGGCTGACTCATATAGCACCACGCCATGGATTTTCACAGGTGGTCCAGTACAGCACTCTAAGCTACATTCTAAGCAGTACTCCAAAGCTACAAGGTACGCAACAACAAAAAAACACACTCAATGCAGAAACATAGTGTGGAACACATGCTGTAGCATACGCAGCACGTAGGATGTTAGAGTAGCCTGTTTGGACAATTAGCTGAGCCGATGTCCTTGATCTAAGGCGACCTTAGAATCGGCCTACATGTGACATTAGCCTGGATATTTACTGGGGCGTTTCTACCTTGCAGTGTAGTGAGGTATGACAACCTGCTCTGGCTCTGGCCAGTGGACACCGTGTCCACACCATTACTCTCAATGGGACCACCTCTACGTCCCAGCAGCTAACACAGAAGGTCATCCAGGTAGAGATATATTTTGACACTCGTTTGCTAGATATGGCTGAGATTAGAACAGTGGCTGCAGTGAACCACTGAATGCCATTGTCCCACTAACTACAGCATATTTCCAGGAAGCAGCTGTGTGCTTTGAATAACTGCCCTCACCGACGGTATCGAACGCGGCCAAATGGGGTTGACTCGAGTCGTAGGCAGAGAGCGGGGGGGGGCAGAAGGGAAAACGGTGGTAGCAGTAATATCCAAGGGGAACTCACTCCACCGACCTGTGTGTATCCTCAGGTGGACCTTGAGGTGGTGGGAGGTGCGGAAGGTCTTCCCACAGTAGGGGCAGTCCTTGATGGCCGAGCCCAGGCTCCTGTCCCTGTGCTGGGAGGGGGCCTGCTGAACACTCCCCGCCGTCTTCCCCAGGTCATCCCCGACATCTGGAGCAACAAGAGAGAGACACACACAGACACACACACAAGGGAGGAGCGGTGAGTGTCACGTCAAACCGTCAACCATGTCAGAAAACACACTTTCACTTTGGCTTTGTCCTCCTTTTCCATCCAAATCTGCTAACACCACACAAAGTAAAACACATCAATGGGTTCACGTTTTGCCGCTATTCCTGCCCCCCCCCCCCATTTTCAAGCTGACAGAACGCTGACAGTTCATAAGCTTTCAGGCTCCTTTAGAAACACCGGGCCGACCCCCTCCACACTCTCCCACTCCCGTCAGAATGTTTCATCCCCGCTATCCTCATCTTCTGGTAGCATATGGCGGATTGTGTTGAAATGAACAATACAAGGAAAGAAACGGCTCTGTCAGCAGTGGGCTAACGCGTCTCCGTAGCGCCCTGATTTTGACAGGTAGCGTCGCCTCTGTCAGAGATGCGAGAGGGTGATAAGAGTGACTCCGCCCTGCTTGAACTGCCACTAATACTGCAGAGACGTGTGGAGACCAACAACTGCTCTCCACACAATCACCCGAATCTCAGGAGGAACTGAAATAGATTTGAAAAGAGTTGACGGCAGCACAGTCATAAGGTGAGGATGTTATCTCACACGTTCATGTGGGTCATGACCTCATTACATGACCAGCTAACTGTGTAGACGGTTTCTCAAGAAGTCCTTGCAAGCTCTGATGTGTTATGAAAGCTACACTCTAGTCAAGCAGAATGACCGATGAGGTGGAGTGAACGCCAGAGCCCAATGCCAACATAATAACCTTGTTAACCACATACCCTGTTGCATCATGGGTAAGCAGGAAGAAGTACCAGTTCACAGTAAGATAAATTACTCTGTTTATGGCTCCACCCCCCCACATCTGCTGCTGATGTTTCTTTGTTTTCTTTCCCGAGTCCGGCTCATGACATGGTATGCGTGTGGGGAGAGAGATCATCTGAATGGAGCAGCCCACTAAGGCAACCATGCCACACAATCAAAAGAATTTCTTCCAGTAGCCGAATCTTTTATTTTCTTCCCCACCCCAGTCCACCCTCTTTAAGAGTCAAATAAGGTTTCAAGAAAAGCCAGACTGAAGTCAGCAAGTCCTCCTACTGATGGCACTGATCACATGATTCTACACCCACACTGCCAACGTACAGTGTACTATTGTATTTATGTGGATGTGACCCCCAAGGCAACAGGCATACCAGTGTTGAACAGTTTACATAGCCTTACCTGTAATAACCATGGCCCTGTTCATACTGTACACCCAATTCTGATCCGCATGTGACCTTTCCAAACCCACCCTCTCTCCGAACCAATGCATAGACAGACACAAGGCTTTTTTAAATCAATACTCCCGTATTGTCTGCAGTCCATATACAGACGTGGGATCTGAATTTGATCACCTTGTTGCAGGAGAACTTTCCCCGTAGCGCAGGAACTTTTAAACTTGTAGTGTATTGAGGTTTAAGAAAAGGCTTCTAAAGTTTGTCGTTTCGACTTTTCCCTTACGAAAAATTTATCAACTGCTTCAAAAATGTGCATGAAATTTTAATCAACATAATAGGTCACATTTCCTGTTGCTGCAGGATTATTTTCCCGCTGTAGGAAACTGGCTCAAATTAAGGGCTCAGAAACAACAATGGCGTTTTCTGGACTTAGCACCTTGGAGCGTCATTTGCACACCGATTTTACATGTAGTAAGTCTCCAGCTGCTGGTCCCTAAAGCACAGCGCACAGACGATCGACAGACGAACGCTAGATCCCCATTCGGCACGACGTGTGCAGAGCCTTGAGATCCTACATCTGTACACATACCGTACTGTAACCAAATTCTCCACAAACACATTTTACACCACTTGACATATCCCCTCTTGGCAATGTGTCCTCCTCTCATGTAGCAAATACAGGTCCACCTGTCCACCCCAGATGGAGTTGAATTAAACCCCTAAAAACACAGCTTATGGCCAGCCTCATCCTCCGGCCCTCTGTGTGGCAGGGTTAATAGTGATCCTGTACCAGGGAGAGGATGCTCTGCCAGCATTTAACAGTCCTTCAATAACAAATGTTCCAATCGCTATATACTCGCACGCAAACAAATACACGAGCACGCCCGCACACACACACACACACACACATCAAAACTTCAATGTATCCGTTCATGTAGTGTATGGATGAGAGGGAGAGAGATAGATAGAGAGAGAGAGAGAGAGAGAGAGAGAGAGAGAGAGTCCCCCGGCGTGGTTGTCCTTAATCAGCTGACTGATCCCAAGCTTTTAATAGGGCTGTTCCAATTACTGTAAAAGTCATCCTGCGCCGTATAACCACAAATATTGACAGTTTATTGCACAACACATTTATGACATTTGAAGGTTACCTCATATATTACACGACGTCTTCCAGGAGGAGCGAGTCTGGGACAGAGAGATTCTCGATAACTCGCCACCTATAACTATTCTCCATGTATTGATTTTCCATTGCTTTGCTCCTTTTTATGCAAAGGAAAAATCTGTAAGAGACACAACATTACAATTGATTGTCACAGGCAAGCCACTGGCTTCATCCATTACCCTGTTAAATCCTGCTGCCATCATCTCTCAGAGACTACTAGAGCGCACACACTAGTTAGTGTACCGTTAGGCCACAGCCAGTGTTGTATATGTCTAATGCGTTAAGTTGGCTTAGTTCAAGTTAATATTACCCAGAGGTGAGTGAAAAGCCTTACGTGGCCTTACGCTTTCACCGTTGTCATGTCTTAGTGATCGATGTCATTTTGACAACTGCTATTGATTTTAACACGCACCTTTGGCTCATAAATAAAATGACACAATTGAATTAAACATCCCTAGTGTTACTGTACTTCTCTTACTGCACACTGAAAACTGCAATTGTGTAGCTTGTTATTTTTCCTTCGCTAATCTAACACACTGTACTCTTATCCCGAACACGCACTGCTTTTCCAGTTACATACAAACTGACACATCCAGGCTCTGTTGCAGTGGAATAATATCACACACACACGCATACATAATTCAGACTTTCTGATTTGAGACCAGCTCTGATTTTATTGGGCTCATCCAAATGTAATGGAACAGAACAGAACAAAGGACTGAGATCAGATTGGAGCAGAGTTGTACAGGCCATCTGGGAGGAGGATGAGTATCAGTCATTCTGGCTGCTGTCTGCTGCACTACAGCTCTGACACCAGGAGCTCGGCTAGTGACAATAAAAAACAACTCCTCAACCACCAAGGGGGAAGTGCCACAGGAGCCCACCGACACATACAACACCCGTACCTGTTTGGGTGTGTGTGCGCGTGTGTGTGCGTGTCTGTGTGTCTGTCCTCTGAGGCAGCCCCTCCCAGACGGACCACACCCTGTTCCCATTAATGGAGAAGGCAACAACAACAAAGGAATAACTGAAGGGAAAAAGCCTCTTCCTTAATGGTGCTCTTTCAATCACACTTCCAGGCTAAATTGTTCCGTGGTTTTGATTACAGCGATATCACTTTCATACAACAACAACAGAAAATATATAAAAATTGTGTCATAAAAACACAAGATGTCTCCCTCTCTCTCCATTATTCTAATGCCTCTTGTGTTCTGTCAAAGCCAGTGTCCTTCTCCCTCTATGTAACTACTGTCAACGGTAAGGAAACGTGTGGATTTCAACAAAAAAAAAGAGAGAGCAAGTAAAATGTGATGACATCATTTGAAAGGCATTAGGCTTTTAAAAATGCGCCCGGGGGGAGTTGATTTCCTTACGCCGGAGCAACACAACACCATCCGGCTGATCCTCTGTTCTCTTTCTTTATTTGGACGGGTGCCATCTTTGTGAACGGCTGGTTCATGCGAGTTAATCAATTTGAGGTTTAGTTACACTGCTGAGGCTAGCATTCTAGCCACTGCTAGAAAGTCATCTGAACTCGTCGAATTTATTAACCAAACACCAATTATCATTAAACACCAATGCATTATCCCTGCTTTTACTACCTGACAAGGACTACTTAATGAACATTTTTGATTAAAGTTATTTAGTGTGTGATTTATGGGCACAAAACTCCTAATGCAGACAACTACGCAGATGCTAGTGAAAGCACTTTTTTGGGGGGAGGGAATGCGAGTACACCGGGAGCCCAGAACCCTCTAAGGTATCACGGCAACCAGCTTCAGACCAGGAAAAGACCACAGGCACACGAGATGAACCCACTAACACTTGGGCAGAGGGTGCTATCGGTGACCCTGCGTAACAAAATGAAATAAAACACAATTAATAAGAAATTCAGAAAGTGTTTACCCCATGATGTTTGTGAGATGAAACAGCCGCAAAATGTGCTACATATAAGGCACGCGGGTAAACAGGGGCACCAGATGTTCTTTGATGTTAATAATGGCATTTATTATTAATATTAATTAGACCGCATTCAGCAATACATTTGGGCCATTTCCAAGTCAATTAAGCAAAATGGCATTCGGGAGATGTTGAAACGACATTTTAAGGCAGGTGTTCAGCAGTCCCCTAATAAAACATTTTCACAGCTACTGAAAAACAACTATTTTGGGCTGCTTTTGTCTATGTCGGCTGCCGGGTACATGTTTCCTTGCTCCAAGCAGCGCCGTGACTGAACCCTTCATTTATATATTAACAGAAATCATTCTGTCTTATTTCCATTGTCAATATAACATAAATAGCAGTGATTTGATTAGTATATTAACGATTAGGCTTTGCCTTGGCAGTGAGTTGCTCATGTGCATACATGCACTGTATATGAGCCAGCAAAGTCCACACAGACTGACGAGAGAGATTAAACCAGATATGAAATCATGATTATGATAATAACAATTTGTGAAAAACACTGCGGATTAAATCTACCGTTCACCAAATTATTTGAACAGCTTCATTCTGGGGTACGGCACACAAGGCCAAATAGACACTTCAACACCAAACGCTGCTCTCATCCTGGTCTCTCCTCACAGACCAGCAGTGTACTAGTACCAGTACCCGCGTCAACAGTAAATACCAGTCTGAAAAGAAAATCAAATTACAGAGCACATGGTAGTGCAGCCCAGTGGGGGATGCGTTGTCGATATAATCCCGGACCCTATGTGTAAGGGGAAAATAAAGCCATTTTAAAGCTCCATCGTGTGTAATCTGGACCTTGAAAGGGAAGCCCCACCTCAAGCTAGCTCCGATTTGGCAGGAGTTTAAAAAAAAAAAAAAAAAAAAAAAAAAAAAATGTAAGCTCCCCGAGGCTGAGCCACACAATGGTACATTAACAATCTGTGCATTCATTTATCAGGGAGCTGCGTTTTGGACTCTGTGTTTATGGCGCACTGTACTTATCATCGCTGGAAATGAATGAACATGCCTCCTCTTGCAACCAACATGCACCTGTGCCGCAGAGATGCTAATCACAAACATTTATATTTATTAGCACTGGTCTCACTACAATTGGTCTTAATAAAAAAAGAGGAGGAAAGATGAGCCGTTTCCTGCCTGCTGAAGGCAGAGGAGACATTTCTAAATCGTATTGTAGCACACATTTATTCGCTTATTTGTTCCCAATTTTTGATCGATGAAGAGGTAGGGGGAATTTATGTTTCATCAATTTTCTGTTTAATTTCCATATTTTATGGATTATTCCTCTGAAATTAAGCTGGAGTCAGAACTCCCTGATGCCAAAGACCATACCTGTACAGCCTTATTGAACTACAACACATTAAATAATGTGGAGCTCCATAAGGAATCATTCATCTCATTCATAAACTATAGGACCGGCCCACACAGGAGATTCAACAGAAAACCTTATCAGACATATACTGTACACTAAACCTCTTTATATCAAGAATGTTTCATGTCATGGTATCATTTTGGAGGATGGCTAAGCTAGCGGTTTAGGACGCATTCGACAGTGGACGTCCCCTCTGCTCTCCCCTCCCTCCTTCTCTCCCCCTCTCCCTGCCTCCTCCTCTACCAGTGACAGAAGGTGCATCTCCCCCTCTGTAAAGGCGATGCCTCTGCCGAGCTAGGGGAACAGCAATGGTGGCATAAGTTTCTGCCTGGCACGGGCCCCATCTTTGTTTTCTCTTCTCAAGTCTGTTTCTAGGCTTCAAAGAGCATTGAAAAAAAAGACCCAGTCACAGCTAAAGAAGCACTGAGGTCTCACTAACGTTATCATTCTGCAGGATGATCACAGCTCCAGGGAGAGACGGCAGGACAGAGGGACGGAGTGGGACGGAGACGTCCCACCCCGGACGCCGATGTCTGTCCGTCCGCACGAGGGGAGCAAGGGAGGACAGGGACATTTCACTGGGCTAAAGGGACTTATTGAGGCGGGCGTCTTTTAGGACACAATGGCCAGGAGGAGGGTCTGGGGGAGGGGGTATTAATCAGGGTAAATATTCATCATGCACACTGTTTGGCAGGAAGTGAGTAGTTATCATTAGTGAAGACTGAGCAGGTCCTGTCTTCACAGGGACACCGTGCTTTCTATGGATCCAGACTGGAGGAGGATGAACAGGAGGAGGGGAGGAGGGTGGGGGCAGGGCGATAAGGTGAGAGAGGAAGAGAGGCCAGGAGATAAGAGAGCATATCCAGTACTGATGCACTGATACCTCATACGTCTCTGTGTAAAGGAAATATAGCATGTCCTACGTGAACAATTGCTATCCTACAATCGTGGTAAACGAAACCACTTGGTAATACAACAGCGTGTTCCGGGAAGACAGCATATAACGTATTTACAGTCCACTGTAACAATGCTGCATGCATGCCCTGTACCTTTAAAGGTGCAAAATATCATCTTCTGCTGTCATTGATTTCCTATTCATTTTCCACCACACCAAATCAACAGCAAGCACAATGGGCAATCATAAACTGGAGTTACAGATCCACATTCAAGGCTCTCTACCACCAGGTACAGGGTGTGTGTGCATATATATATATATATATATATATATATATATATATATATATATATAGACACAACATGACCACTCATTCCAAAATCACGGGCATTAATATGGAGTTGGTACCCCCTTTGCTGCTATAACAGCCTCCACTCTTCTGGTTAGGCTTTCCACTAGATGTTGGAACATTGCTGCGGGGACTTGCCTCCATTCAGCCGCAAGAGCATTAGTGAGATCGGGCACAGATGCTTGGCGATTAGGACTGGCTTGCAGTCAGCGTTCCAATTCATCCCAAAATAATTCGATGGGGTTGAGGTCAGGGCTCTGTGCAGGCCATTTCTGTATGGACCTCGCTTTGTGCACGGGGGAATTGTCAAGCTGAAAGAGGAAAGGGCCTTCCCAAACTGTTGCCACAAAGATGGAAGCACAGAATCGTCTGGAATATCATTGTATGTTGTAGCGTTAATATTTCCCTTCACTGGTACTAGGGGGCCTAGCCCAAACCATGAAAAACAGCACAGACCATTATTCCTCCTCTACCAAGCTTTACAGTTGGCACTATGCATTCGGACAGGTAGCGTTTTCCTGGCATCCGCCAAACCCAGATTTGTCTATTGGACTGCCATAAGGTAAAGAGTAATTCATCACTCCAGAGAATGTGTTTCCACTGCTCCAGAGTCCAATGGCGGCGAGCTTAACACCACCATTATAAATAAAACACAGAAATATCATATTTACAGTATACAGACTCTTTGCTATGAGACTCGAAATTGAGCTCAGGTGCATTCTGTTTCCATTGATCATCCTTGAGATGTTTCTACAAGTCCTCCTGTGGTAAATTCAATTGATTGGACATGATTTGGAAAGGCACACACCTGTCTATATAAGGTCCCACAGTTGACAGTGCATGTCAGAGTAAAAACAAAGCCTTGAGGTCAAAGGAACTGTCCGTAGAGCTCCGAGACAGGATTGTGTCGAGGCACAGAGCACCTAAGGTTCCTCTGTGGAGATGGGAAAACCTTCCAGAAGGACAGCCATCTCTGCAGCACTCCACCAATCAGGCCTTTCTGGTAGAGTGGCCAGACGGAAGCCACTCTTCAGTAAAAAGCAGATGACAGCCCACTTGGAGTTTGCCAAAAGGCACCTAAAGGCTTCTCAGACCATGATAAATAACATTCTTTGGTCTGAAGATTGAACTCTTTGGCTATAATGCCAAGTGTCACGTCTGGAGGAATCCTGGAACAATTCCTACAGTGATGCATGGTGGTGGCAGTTTCATGCTGTGGGGATGTTTTTCAGTGGCAGGGCCTAGGAGACTAGTCAGGATCGAGGGAAAGATGAACGGAGAGATCCTTGATGAAAACCTGTCCCAGAGCGTTCAGGATCTCAGGTTCACCTTCCAACAGGACCTCAGGTTCCCCATCCAACAGGACAACGACCGTAAGCACACAGCCAAGACAACACAGGAGTGACTTCAGGACAAGTCTCTGCATGTTCTTGAGTGAGCCAGAGCCCCCATCCAACCTGACAGAGCTTTAGAGGATCCGCAGAGAGGAATGTGAGAAACTCCCTAAATACAGGTGTGCCAAGCTTGTAGAGGCATACCAAAGAAGACACAAGGCTGTAATCACTGCCAAAAGTGCTTCAACAAAGTACTAAGTAAATTGTCTGAATACATATGTAAATGTGATATTTAATATTTTTTATACATTTGCAAAACTGTCCCCCATTTTTTTTTTGGCATCATCATTATGGGGTATTGTGTGTTGATTGATGAGAAGAAACAAACGATTGAATACATTTTAGAATAAGGATGTAACGTAACAAAATGTGGAAATAGTAAAGGGTTCTGAATACTTTTTGAATGCACTGTATAGTGTACTGTATATACAGTTGAAGTTTGAAGTTTACATACACCTCAGCCAAATACATTTAAATTCAGTTTTTCACAATTCCTGACATTTAATCCTCGTAACAATTCCCTGTCTTAGGTCAGTTAGGATCACCACTTTATTTTAAGAATGTGAAATGTCAGAATAATAGTTGAGAGAATTAATTATTCCAGCTTTTATTTCTTTCATCACATTCCCAGTGGGTCAGAAATTTACATGCACTCAATTAGTATTTGGTAGCATTACCTATAAATTGCTTAACTTGGGTCAAGAGCTGGTGTAACTGAGTCAGGTTTGTAGGCCTCCTTGCTTGTACACACCTTTTCAGTTCTGCCCACAAATGTTCTATTGGATTGAGGTCAGGGCTTTGTGGTGGCCACTCCAATACCTTGACTTTGTTGTCCCTAAGCCATTTTGCCACAACTTTTAAAGTATGCTTGGGGTCATTGTCCATTTGGAAGACCCATTTGTGACCAAGCTTTAACTTCCTGACTGATGTCTTGCGATACATCCACATAATTTTCCTCCATCATGATGCCATCTATTTTGTGAATTGCACCAGTCCCTCCTGCAGCAAAGCACCCCCACAACGTGATGCTGCCACCCCTGTGCTTCATGGTTGGGATGGTGTTCTTCGGCTTGCAAGCCTCCCCCTTTATCCTCCAAACAAAACGATGGTCATTATGGCCAAACAGTTCTATTTTTATTTCATCAGACCAGAGGACATATCTCCAAAAAGTACAATCTTTGTCCCCACATGCAGTTGCAAACTGTAGTCTGGCTCTTTTATGGCGGTTTTGGAGCAGTGGCTTCTTCCTTGCTGAGCCACCTTTCAGATTATGTGGATATAGGACTCGTTTTACTTTGGATATAGATACTTGTGTACCATCTTCACAAGGTCATTTGCTGTTGTTCTGGGATTGATTTGCACTTCTTGCACAAAAGTACGGTCGTCTCCAGGAGACAGAACGCGTCACCATCCTTAGCGGTATGACGGCTCCGTGGTCCCATGGTGTTTATACTTGCGTACTATTGTTTGTACAGCTGAACGTGATACTTTCAGGAGTTTGGAAATTGCTCCCAAGGATGACCCAGACTTGTGGAGGTCTACAATTTTGTTTCTGTGGTCATGGCTGATTTATTTTGATTTTCACATGATGTCAAGCAAAGAGGCACCGAGTTTGAAGGTAGGCCTTGAAATACATCCACAGGCTCAGCTCCAATTGACTCAAATGATGTCAATTAGCCTATCAGAAGCATCTAAAGCCATGACATCATTTTCTGGAATTTTCCAAGCTGTTTAAAGGCACAGTCAACTTAGTGTATTTAAACTTCTGACCCACTGGAATTGTGATACAGTGAATTATAAGTGAAATAATCGGTCTGTAAACAATTATTGGAAAAATTACTTGTGTCATGAACAAAGTAGATGTCCTTACCAACTTCCCAAAACTATAGTTTGTTAACAAGAAATTTGTGGAGTGGTTTAAAAATGAGTTTTAATGACTCCAACCTAAGTGTATGTAATCCTCCGACTTCAACTGTGTATATATATATATATATATATATATATATATATATATATATATATATATATATATATATAGCATCAGAGTTATATAAGCATCACAACCATTAACCGCTATTCAAACATCTGTTTAAAATGAATCCAAAGTCTCATTAAGAACCCATAATAAAATAGTCATTATCTAAGGGAAGAATGTATACTGATCAATACTTCAATTACATAAATGTGCACTTAAAGATATATATTATCATAAAGGTGATGACAAGGCCACAGAGGAGAGGTGCATTTCAGTGTGCTGTGCTTCAATTCAAGCTGTTCTGAATTGTACTGAAATTATCCCCCTCTCTCTCTTCTCTCTCCCTCTCTCTCTCGCTCCCTCCACAGTCAGGGTGCCCGTAAATCCGGAGACCAAGGACGTTTCCCATTTTCCTCTTATATGAACTTGTCCAGTGTCTCGGAAAATGAAATAAAAAGATTTATACTGCTGCTCCAAACACCAGTGTGTCTCGTGAGTGAGCCATACTATCAGAATACATTAGAGAAAGGCCAGAGTTTGGCAAAGTGGTATTAAAACAGTGACCCTCCCCACAGCTCTACCTCCTCTCCAACAGTCCCTCAGGGTTAAACTAGCTCAGCCAAAATGACACTGCTAATAAGGATAATACTAATAATTGCCTTGTATTATAAAGCAAGAACCAAATTGAAATGTGATTTCTTTCCACTGTAAATAATAAAAAAAGGAGTACAATGCCAATGAAATAAATAAATAGAAACCTGCCTCCCTCCTTCAGTAAGTGGTGTCTCAGAACCAAATCCCAGGCTGTCCTCTCCCCTTCTCTACTCGTCCCATAGCACCCAGTCCACCCAGTTTACACAGTCAACGCAACGCCTCACACATACCCCTTATTAAAGAGCACGCTCTGTTCCACTGGCGGAATGTTAATTTGTTATGAAGGTCATTGACAGAGAGTAATAATCACCATTGGGGATCTAACAATTTGCCATTTCAGAGCATTGCTGCAGCGCTGATGACTCAACTATTAATAGACTCCCCCTGCCATATACGACTAAAAACTATTCTGGTATTTTCACCCCCCCCAAAAAAACGTTATTCTTTATTCCATTCGTCATTGTTTTCATCTACGGAGAGATATCTGACATTTGGAGCAAATGAACGTGAACTTAAGCCCCCCCCCCCCCCCCCCCCCAAAAAAAAAACGGTAGACCGTGGTTGGATATTGAAAACGAAATCACATTGTTAAACTGAGGCGGGGTGGAAACTTTCTCTCGATGCCTCCCTCTTAGCGTTGTACCAACAAACGGACATTTAACCAGACACTAGGATTCTCTTATACTGATCTAATGCACTGAACACTTTCTACACGCAAACAATAACAGTTTATTCTAAAAACTCATTTACTCCCGCTTAGTGTTGCTAGGGCATTCAAACATATGTGTCCAAACAAATAATTCAAGCTTTAAGCTATTTTTTTTGAATCAAGCTCAGAGCATTTGTTCTTTTGAAGTGATCAGCATTTATGGAACGGAGAGTGGAAGTTTGAATCCTTTATCTACAGAGGCTCAACATTTCAAGACTAATTACAAATTAATCTGCATCTCTATATCTGCAATAAGAGTGTATAACTCCTCTCACTAAGAACTATCTGTTATATATTTATACATCTTCCGCATACAGGAAACAGGCGGTCGTCCATACAGCGACATCAAGTCAGAGGATTGCGAATATTAATAATTGATCATTAGCTTGATATGTCTAAGCGTGCCCAAGTTTGGTTTTCAAAGTTGACCGGTTCCATTAGGCCGCTCGCTACTCAGGCCTGGAGTGCTCTTGACTAGAAGGTTGAGCATGGACATAGAGTAAGGTCTCTCTCTCTCTCTCTGTCTCTCTGTCTTTCTCTCTCTCTGGTGGGTTCTAAACAGGGGACACTATCAATGTGCTGTCAACGCAACTCATGGGATAACAAATTAGACACAAAGTAATACTGAACTTTGACTATGTTTACTCTGATGACCAATGAAAATGAAGCATACTGTACAGTAGGAACCTTATAGACAGAATGAAACACCATGTCCCAACACCTCTGAAGCAGAGTATATGGCTGGATATATGGAAACCATGGCGACTCCCTGGGCCTTCAACTTGTACCTGTCACCTCCGGCTGGCTGAACTACAGACATACAGACACAAGCTCTGATTGGTTGCCTGGTTGCTTCAATATGTATTTTTTAAATTAAACCATTATTTAACTAGGCAAGTCAGTTAGGAACAAATGACGGCCTAGGAACAGTGGGTTAACGACAGATTTTTACCTTGTCAGCTCGGGGATTCAATCTAGCAACCTTTCGGTTACTGGCCCAACACTCTAACCACTAGGCTACCCACCACCCTAAAATGTATACAGTCCTAAACATTCTCATTCTCTCTCTCTGTCTCTCTCTCTCTCTCTCTCACACACACACACACACACACACACACACACACACACACACACACACACACACACACACACACACACACACACACACACACACACACACACACACACACACTATCTATACTGCTCTCTCTCTCTGTCTCTCTGTCTCACACACACTGTCTATACTGCTCTGTCTCTCTCTGTCTCTCTCTCTCTCTCTCTCTCTCACACACACACACACACACTATCTATACTGCTCTCTCTCTCTGTATCTCTCTCTCTCTCTCTCACACACACACTATCTATACTGCTCTGTTTCTCTCTGTCTCTTTCTCTCTCTCTCTCTCTACTCATTCTGGGTCTGGATGATGGTGCACTCCCATGACGGCGAACCTCTGGGCACCTCGACTGCCGTTAACTGCTTGTGGCACGAGCCAAGGAAATGGGTCATTAAATCAAACGAGCCAGGACCAACCTCCCAGCGTCCCAGATCTGTTTCCAATCAGATAGCTTCCTTTAAAGGGAGCCAGGATCTCACTCGGCATTAGCGTCATCAAAGCGGTCTCCACTGCTACCTCCGCTAGCGCTCTAATCTGCATGTGAGCTGCACAGGGGAAAAGGGCAGACATCTTGTGATGAGGTAAATACTTCAAATGTTAGCCACAGGAGTGTCGTCTTACCCTTTAAACAGACACAAATTTGTGATACAACCTCCTCCCAATCTCTCACCTCCTCTCTTACTCTCACCCCCCCCCCCCCCCCCACACACACACTTTCTCTCTCTCTATTTCTCTCTCCCTCATATGGACATAGGCACACACATACAGTCTGGTCAAAACCCCCAGAACAAAACAGCAAAAATAGAGTTGCTTTTAAACTACCCAATGGTAAGAAAATGTGAAGGAGAAAACTCTCTCCACACTTGTTGCTTTTACCTCGACATTCTCTTTTTTTTCCTTTTACTTCTCTAGAAAAAGATAAATGAACACCATTTCTTGCACCTGTCCTACCTTCCCATCCTCCCTAAAACGATAAGGGATTTCATTAACGTGAGAACGCTTGGGCTGAAAGAAACATAATTGCTTCAGTGTTTTTGTTGCCATCGCACCCGCCCTAATTTCTTCCTTCCCTTTTCTCTTGACTGCTAAGTGAATATTATATAAACAGAGAGGATGAGGCAAGGTTAAAAATATTGAGAAACCGCGGTCATGTTAACACCAAACAAGGAGTCGAGAGAGACGAAGAAGAGGAAATGAGAGGAAGTAAGGTAATAGCATGACAGTGGGTGTGAGTGATATGATCAATCGGGAAAGATCACAGCATTCCGTAATGATTTAAGCACTAGGACTGATCCTCACCGGTCCGTGATGGATAACTGTATGAAGAAAAAAAAATATACATAATTTCTTGACTTGCCATTTACACAGCATTGCACCTGAAAGCCGGGCGGAATAATAGACAGTTTAAAATGTCAGGGAACTAACTAAGAATAGGAGACGGGTTGGCCGACGGAATGTTAA
Organism: Oncorhynchus clarkii lewisi; assembly: GCF_045791955.1. Classification (NCBI taxonomy): domain Eukaryota; kingdom Metazoa; phylum Chordata; class Actinopteri; order Salmoniformes; family Salmonidae; genus Oncorhynchus; species Oncorhynchus clarkii. The sequence continues at coordinate 58,411,465 of NC_092152.1, forward strand.
TTAGAACAGCCGCCTAATGGCCGTGGCAGCCCTGAGAAGGGATGAGGAAGTGCTTCTCTGCACTAGAAAACACTTCCCAGATATACTTCAGTCCAATTAGTTAGGCCCATTGCTTGGGTTTTTGGAGATGTCCAGTCACAAACCAAATATATTCAGTTATGAAACCCAACGTAAGAATATTCTCAGTCTGGAAACAAACGTATAGGATTTACCTATCTATCCCAGAGCAGACCTGCACGTTGAGCCGGAGCCAGAAGCACATGATTGTGTTAATTAATCTGCCATTGTGAGCGGGGGGGAACAGCTGCAGTGGCTCTCGTGGCTGCGTTGTCAAAGCAAAACAATGCAATGTTAAGCTTCCCCGCTGAATCTTCCATTACAAAGGAGCTCCAACACAGGGCTAAATTCATAAATCCACAGATCAATGTTTACCGGCACTAATGTCTGACCTTTAAAGGGAAAAAGGTTTTAACATGCTTCATTTCGGGTTGAAATATGGTCAGATATGTGATACCTAGGATTTGGGCCAATTCCCCGAGCTTTGAAAAGAAACAAATTGAGAGAGAGAGGGGGACAGAGACGGAGATAGAGAGAGAGAGAGAGAGAGGGACAGAGACGGAGAGAGAGAGAGAGAGAGAGAGAGAGGGGGACAGAGACGGAGAGAGAGAGAGAGAGAGAGAGAGAGAGAGAGAGAGAGAGAGAGAGAGAGAGAGAGAGAGAGAGAGGGGACAGAGACGGAGAGAGAGAGAGAGAGAGAGAGAGAGAGAGAGAGAGAGAGAGAGAGAGAGAGAGAGAGAGAGAGAGAAGGACAGAGGGGAAAATAAAGAGGCCTGATCTCTAAAACAGAGACAAACAGGATTCACCAGCTGGGCGGTGGTATTTGAAAACAATACATCTAACACGATTAGGAGGGATCCATCGATCGCTGTTATGTGGCTTTAATTCAGAGGGGAGGGGAGGGGAGTGCGAGGGTGGTTGTAGATTGATTGCGTGACAGCTACAGACAGCTACAGACAGCTACAGACAATGGCCGTGAAGATGTGGCTGATTCCCACAGGAATAGGTCAACTCAGCCGTAAGTAATGGCTATGGAAATATGTCGCGTTTTATGTTCATACAGTATGGCCTTAAGACCTAAAACCACAGATCTCACAATGTTCCCCAAAACATGTATCGAACAGCTACCTCATAATGTGACCTTTATTGCGTTGGTCTGATACACGTACCCATATGTCCAGCGCATGTGAGTCAAAAGAAGTCAACTTCTAGTTAATGAAGAAAGCCCATATGGCATGGTATGAATTCCTACTGTGGTGTATACAGTAGAGACGGGGGTTTTTGTCACCGGCGGTTGGTGGAACCTTCATTGGGGAGGACGGGCTCGTGGTAATGGCTGGAGCGGAATAGATGGAACGGTATCAAACACATGGTTTCCATCTGTTTGATGCCATTCCATTTGTTCCGTTCTGGCCATCATTATGAGCCGTCCTGCCCTCAGCAGCCTCCACCGGATTTATATTACAATTTACCCACACATCAAGTGCATGCGAGACAAAATAAGTCAATTTATAGTTCATGAAGAAAGCCCATGGCATAATATTAATTACTACTGTGGTGTAGACAGTGGAAACCTGTTTTTATATTACAACGTATGAGGAAACAGTCAAAACAGGAAACAGACATTTTAATCTAAAGAAAGTGTTGTTTTTTAGCGATTTAGGCTGGATTCATTTTGGAGTTCATTTGCAGATTTGGGTAATCTCCATTGGCAGTCTGTTAAAGTCAGATAAACAGACTGTGATAAATACAGGAGATAAATAGCTACAGAGAGAATTAGACACTGGCAACGGTCTAACACAATCTACGGGCTATTTCCGTCAGGCAGCAGGCCACAGTACAAAAAAAAAAAAAACACACTGATTGAGATAGCAGCTAGATGCATCACCAACACCATGCTGGAAAATATGGTGTGTCCCTGTGAGCTCGTTTCCAGAGAGACGGAGATGCACCCCAAAAAGCATCAAAATGTCTGGACCTGACCCCACACTGCAGTGGGAGCCCGTCTGTTGAGGCAAAGCCCCTCCAAGAGCCCACGCAGCATGCCGTTGAAGAGAAAACATCTCCACAATGAGGGAGTGATTTTACAATGCAATCAATGGCTGCTACTTCATTTAGTAAGGGGTATGTGGGGATACTGGGTGAGGAATGTCTATGGTCTCTGAACCAAGTATCTGTTTGTCTCAGTCTGACAGTAGGCACGTTGTACCATTGAAATCCCAATGCATAACATCACAACATGATTTGAAATAAATAGTGATGGGGAGGCAGCACTTCGTCTGAAATAGATAAGATTTGAGCCATTAATTGTAGCTAAAGCAGGCGAATCCAGTCGGAATTCAAGTGCTGGGCTGTTACTTTCATAGAGTTACTGTAATTTGTACGGAAGCACACTGTAGAAAGCTTACAGATGGAGAGCGGTGACACTGTGCTAACACGCATCTCAAAAGTGTCGCTCGCTACAGCATCTCACCTGTCCAACACATTGGATATTTCAGAAAGCCATCAGATGTTAGGCTTACCGCTACAGTGAGTAGTAGAGAGCATCGGATAAGGAAACAGGCGGGAGGCAAAGGAGAACTCTACACTTGTCAACTCTGCAGGACAGATACGTAGCGATGAAATGCTGAACGAGATAGGTGGCATCTGGTCATTATCTGATGGCTGCATTGCCGGTTATTAGGTCAAATGGAAATGGGAGGTGTTTCCAGTTGGTGTTTGGTAAAGCTTAACTCGACTAGACCTCTTATGGTAAGTCAACTTCAATCCAACAATAACTGTGTAACGACTCTGGTGATGTAAAAATAATCTTTATGGAAATAGATCTCATTGAATGGGTGCCATCTTCATACTGTGAGCAGCTTGTGTCTCATGAACATAATCCAGAAATGTCCTCTAAACTTTTCTCTCCAAACTTTCAGATGGTCCTTTTTTTTTCTCTCTCTCTCTCTCCAAGAGATGAAAGAAACAGGACAAAAGGCTGATCCTGTGTTGTTGAGGACCAGCGTGAAAGGTATGTGAGGCCGGGGCTGAAAGACCCAGAGAGTGTGGGACCAAAAGGGATTTCACGTCCTCCTCTGAATCCTCATCTCTGTGTCTAATAGCACATACCTGATTCTGGCCACAGGAGTGCTGCACCGGCACGATTACACCTCACGCGCAACCCACGCCAGGAGAGGTGGCATTTGGCCGATCCGTCGCCACGAGGGGTTCAGCCACGACTTAGCCCCGTGTCTTAAGGGGAGGGATGGGGGGGTGGAGGCACACAGGGGAGGATTGAGGTTCCCCAAAAGCCCTGGTTAAACCTGTATCCTGTCTCCAGAGGGAGCAACTTCAGACAGGGTCGAGGCCTGATGTTCAGAGCAGAGCTCCATCCGCTGAGAGTCGGAGGAAACTTTGAGACGGAGCCTGATCCCGTGCCTCTGGTGAGCTAGTGCATCAGGTCACATGATCAATACAATACAATGCAGTCGCACTGCACTGGACTAGGAGTTTGAATGAGGATCAGATCATTCCTTTAGTATAAGCCAGACCTGGAATGGCGAGGGCCCTCAACATAGGCAATATCAGTGGCTTTGCATTTACTGGGACTAGCGTCACGGGAGATATAGGCAGAATAACAGTGTGGGAACTATGGGAGCTGATACAATGTATCTTCACCTTGGTTTACCAAGTCATAAAGGTGTGACTTTAATAACCCCCCCCCCCCCAATACATACAGAGAGAGAAAGAAAGGCAATGTTCTGAGCTTATGTTGTATCATCTTCAGTGAATTAAACACCTTTGGTATTTTGTAAACAAACATGGCTAACAGCTCTTTTCACGTGAAAGTTAATCTCAAGCAACATATGCTCTTAAGAAAAAACAATAGGTGTTAACCATCTCAATTGCAATCGTGCTAGATCTTAGACAAACAAACACTTTGCTTTGTTACCAAGACAACTGAGACAATATGACTACTGCGGCATTGTCAGAGCTGCTACTTCCTGCTCGTTATGTGTGACAAGCCAAAGTGGAGCTCGAGAGAGTCGACTGCATTGACTCCAGCTCCAACCCACTGTAGCCTATTGCCGGTAAGATTGTCAAACTAGTATCCACCTGGGCAAACAGTAAAAACACAACACAACCTGGAGCTCACACACTTTCCATTTTTATCCTTTCTTTTTTTGTTTGTTGTTGTGGCATTCCATAGCGACAAAATGAATTCGGCTCCAAACCTAATTAATCCACAAAGGTTTCATGTCTTAATCCCCAAAGTCAAGGGGGTTATTGTCCTCACAAATGAGGTCAACGTTCCTCCCAGTGGAAATAAGGGAACAGAAGTGAGAAAAGGACAGAAAGAGAGAGCAAGAGGAGTGCTTTTCTCTCTGTGATTCCAGAGCAGTGCGACACGGTGGCAGAGGCCAGGTAAACAGGGCTTGAGGAGGTGACCTGTCCAGGGGCCGTCACTGCTTACCCAGGAACTAATATCTAAACTAGGGTAAGAAGCATTCATTGCCTAACGCCATAATATGAGCACTCTACACCCGTATCCAACAGAGGACACAAACTGAGCATGCTCCAAAAGGAATAGGGGGAGGGCAAAGGAGACGGAGATAGAGACGGAGTGGAAGAGAGGAAAATAAAACAGCCGCCAATCACGACGCAGACCTTTCGAACCAGGAAGATCAAAAGCTGGTTTCCACGGTAATTGTCGCTAAGGCAGGCTCTGACAGTGCCGACACTGAGCAGGGTTGTGTGACACGTTAATGACAACGATACAATCCTCCGTCTGCTTTGGATGGGAGAGATGAAACACATGCCTGCACCATCCTGCCTCTCCCAGGGCTGGAGCCAGCGTCCCACTCAGTGTCATGGTGGAGCTCCCTGTGAGCGGCCCCTGTGTGTCCCTCCCTGGTCCCTGGGGCCCATAACGAAGTCCAGGGGACCGTTTGGGCAAGGGCCTGCTGGTCAGAGCCTTCCCAATTAGGATAACCTATCAGGGCTTTAGTGAATAGAGGCAGCCAATCTGGAGGCTAGTGGGAACCCACAGCAGAGGATTCAACAGCTTGGAGAAATCTGTTTCTGTATCTAATTCACAGTATGGTAAGGGGGAAATGCATCTACTGTAAAGGCACAAGATCAAATTGGCAAAAAGGAACACCTAACAAAGAACTGAAAGCTGTTTATTCTGCCCACACTGGTACGGCTGTGGAGAGGGCCCATACGAACCCAACATACAGTACAACACAGTCTCATTAGGAACTCCTAAGTTGTTTATGATTACCCATAATTATGAACACTCCCAAGAAAACCTCAAAAAACAACAACAAGGGAGACATGAAATAAATGGTGACAAAAATGTATGTAGACTTGTTACAGACATTTTCATTTCAAAATGCGTCTTTCAAGCTGGTGGAATGAAATTGGTTTACATTGACATCGCTACCGCTGTGTTTGACACATTAGTTTAAACTGACAGTGAGAATCAAAATCTGGGAATGCTGCTTTATTCTTATGCTCAATTTAAAAATCAGCTGTCAAAGTCGGTGTTTGTTGATTTTTATCGAGAGGATTATTACATTTTCAGAAAGTGACAATTAAAAATGCCTCATGCCATAGGCATCAAACACCAATCTGTAACATGTGGGTGGCATGCGAAACTACTGTAAGCAGCCTATTAGCGACTGTACACTTAGTGAAAAGCTACGAAGAAAGGATCGATACTAAATATTTGGTGACTTGTCCAGAGTTCTCAACTTCCCAATAAAATACAGAATCTGTTCATCAATATCAGATTATACAGGGGAAGTCTGGAAATCATTTCCCCCTGTACAAAATGTCCCTTTTGAGTAAAGAGCTATTCCTCTGATAGCGGCTGTCATAAGAGAGTTTTTCCCCATGACTGTTTTAAGTGAAAAACGATGGATCCTCGGGTCCTCCTTGGGTCACATACGCTCACTGGAAGGATAGACGCAATTGGATAATGACTCTGACATGGGGGGGGGGGGGGGGGGGGCAGTTGGTTAAAGACTCAATTGAGTCTGCTCTGGCAGGCAGGAGAAGAGAAACCAACGGGTTACAGAGCTTTTTGCCTCCGCTGCGTGCGCCGCCCGTCTCCCTCCATCGCAGAGGATATACAGAGGAGGAAAGAGAAGAAAAAAAATAAGATTTAAAAGACCAACAACAAAAAAACAGACGATTGTTTATTGATTTTATAATAGGCTTAGTGCCAGAAAAATAAAGTGGGGGTCAGTCTACATGGTCAACGAGAAGCAGTGGCGGGACAAACACAGGCTTACACGCAGGTAACAGGGATGGAGTCCAGATGACAGGAAATCGGAAGACCCTTTCGTTTCCCCGACGTCGCTGGTGGCATTGTTATCCTGCTTATAAACCTGTGGACATAATCGCTCCGCTCACAAACAGGGCACGGCTTCGCGGGCTTCAATGCGGAGGAAAATGCACTGTGAAAAATGGATAAAACAAGATAGATATATCTACAGTCCATCCACATACACTGGGAAATTAAGCAATTGTTGTATTTTCCAGTATGACTGATATAAAAGGAGAACATTGTGGCTGATGATACCAACACAACAGAACTAAATATATATATATATATATATATATATATATATATATATATATATATATATATATATATACAGTGCCTTGCGAAAGTATTCGGCCCCCTTGAACTTTGCGACCTTTTGCCACATTTCAGGCTTCAAACATAAAGATATAAAACTGTATTTTTTTGTGAAGAATCAACAACAAGTGGGACACAATCATGAAGTGGAACGACATTTATTGGATATTTCAAACTTTTTTAACAAATCAAAAACTGAAAAATTGGGCGTGCAAAATTATTCAGCCCCCTTAAGTTAATACTTTGTAGCGCCACCTTTTTCTGCGATTACAGCTGTAAGTCGCTTGGGGTATGTCTCTATCAGTTTTGCACATCGAGAGACTGAAATTTTTTCCCATTCCTCCTTGCAAAACAGCTCAAGCTCAGTGAGGTTGGATGGAGAGCATTTGTGAACAGCAGTTTTCAGTTCTTTCCACAGATTCTCGATTGGATTCAGGTCTGGACTTTGACTTGGCCATTCTAACACCTGGATATGTTTATTTTTGAACCATTCCATTGTAGATTTTGCTTTATGTTTTGGATCATTGTCTTGTTGGAAGACAAATCTCCGTCCCAGTCTCAGGTCTTTTGCAGACTCCATCAGGTTTTCTTCCAGAATGGTCCTGTATTTGGCTCTATCCTTCTTCCCATCAATTTTAACCATCTTCCCTGTCCCTGCTGAAGAAAAGCAGGCCCAAACCATGATGCTGCCACCACCATGTTTGACAGTGGGGATGGTGTGTTCAGGGTGATGTGCTGTGTTGCTTTTACGCCAAACATAACGTTTTGCATTGTTGCCAAAAAGTTCAATTTTGGTTTCATCTGACCAGAGCACCTTCTTCCACATGTTTGGTGTGTCTCCCAGGTGGCTTGTGGCAAACTTTAAACAACACTTTTTATGGATATCTTTAAGAAATGGCTTTCTTCTTGCCACTCTTGCATAAAGGCCAGATTTGTGCAATATACGACTGATTGTTGTCCTATGGACAGAGTCTCCCACCTCAGCTGTAGATCTCTGCAGTTCATCCAGAGTGATCATGGTCCTCTTGGCTGCATCTCTGATCAGTCTTCTCCTTGTATGAGCTGAAAGTTTAGAGGGACGGCCAGGTCTTGGTAGATTTGCAGTGGTCTGATACTCCTTCCATTTCAATATTATCGCTTGCACAGTGCTACTTGGGATGTTTAAAGCTTGGGAAATCTTTTTTTATCCAAATCCGGCTTTAAACTTCTTCACAACAGTATCTCGGACCTGCCTGGTGTGTTCCTTGTTCTTCATGATGCTCTCTGCGCTTTTGACGGACCTCTGAGACTATCACAGTGCAGGTGCATTTATACGGAGACTTGATTACACACAGGTGGATTGTATTTATCATCATTAGTCATTTAGGTCAACATTGGATCATTCAGAGATCCTCACTGAACTTCTGGAGAGAGTTTGCTGCACTGAAAGTAAAGGGGCTGAATAATTTTGCACGCCCAATTTTTCAGTTTTTTATTTGTTAAAAAAGTTTGAAATATCCAATAAATGTCGTTCCACTTCATGATTATGTCACACTTGTTGTTGATTCTTCACAAAAAAATACAGTTTTATATCTTTATGTTTGAAGCCTGAAATGTGGCAAAAGGTCGCAAAGTTCAAGGGGGCCGAATACTTTCGCAAGGCACTGTATATATATATATATATATATATATATATATATATATATATATATATATCTATATATATATATATATACTGTATACAGTACATATACAGTGCATTCGGAAAGTATTCAGACACCTTGACTTTTTCCACATTTTATTACATTACAGACTTATTCAAAAATTGATTAAAAAAATATTTTCTCTCTCATCAATCTACAGTATACACAATACCCCATAATGACAAAACCAAAACAGGTTTTAAGATTTTTTTCTAATAAAAAACAGACTTCTTGGGTATGGAGCTACCAGCTTAGCACGCACCTGTATTTGGGGAGTTTCTCCCGTTCTTCTCTGCAGAACCTCTCAAGATCTGTCAGGTTGGATGGAGAGTGTTGCTGCATCAAGAGATGTTCGATCGGGTTCAAGTCCGGGCTCTGGCTGGGCCATTCAAGGACATTCAGAAACATGTCCAAAAGCCACTCCTGCGTTGTCTTGGCTGTGTGCAAAGGGTATTTGTCTTGTTGGAAGGAGAACCTTTGCCCCAGTCTGAGGTTCTGAGCACTCTGGAGCAGGTTTTCATCAAGGATCTCTCGATACTTTGCGCCGTACATCTTTCCCTCAATCCTGACTAGTCTCCGAGTCCCTGCCTGCTTCACAGCAGGGATGGTGCCAGGTTTCCTCTAGACGTGACACTTGGCATCCAGGCCAGATAATCTTGTTCTCATGGTCTAAGAGTCTTTAGGTGCCTTTTGGCAAACTCTAAATGGGCTGTGATGTGCCTTTTACTGAGGAGTTGCTTCCGTCTGGCCACTCTACCACAAAGACCTGATTGGTGGAGTGCTGCAGAGATGGTTGTCCTTCTGGAAGTTTCTCCCATCTCCACAGAGGTACTGTGGAGCTCTGTCAGAGTGATCATAGGGTTCTTGTTCACCTCCCTGACCAATGCCCTTCTGCCCCGATTGCTCAGTTTGGCTGGGCGGCCAGCTCTAGGAAGAGTCTTGATAGTTCCAAACTTCTTCCATTGAAAAATGATGGCGGTGACTGTGTTCTTGGAGACCTTCAATGCTGTAGACATTTTTCGGTACCCTTCCCCAGATCTGTGGCTTGATACAATCCTGTCTCGGAGTTCTACGGGCAATTCCTTCGACCTCATCACTTGGTTTTTTCTCTGAAATGCACTGTCTGTCATGTACTGTCATGTTGTGTCTTGTCTCTGTCCTTTCCCTTCACCCTGTCTCCCTCTGCTGGTCGTTGTTAGGTTACCTTTTCTCCCCCGCTTTCCCCCAGCTGTTCCTTGTCTCCTCTAACTACCCATTCACCCCGTTTCCCACCTGTTCCCTTTTTCCCTCTGATTAGGTCCCTATATCTCTCTCTGTTTCTGTTCCTGTCCTTGTCGGATTCTTGTTTGTTTGTGTCATTCATGCCTGAACCAGACTGTCGTCATGTTTGCTGTAACCTTGTCCTGTCCTGTCGGAATCTGCCGGTCCATCTGAGCCTACCTATGTTTGGTAATTAAAGAAGCTCTGTTTGAGTTGATTCGCTTTTGGGTCCTCATTCACGCACCCTAACAGAAGAATCCGACCAAGAATGGACCCAGCGACTTCGGATCCTCTCCACTCAGCCGTCGAGATCCAGGGAGCGATGCTAGGCAGACACAAGCAGGAATTGTCTGCTGCTCGACATGCCGTTGAGACCCTGGCCACCCAAGTCTCCAACCTCACAGAACAGGTTCACCATCTCCGCCTCGATCCACCGGCCACTTCCAGGGCTTTCGAATCTCCGGAGCCCAGAATCAATAACCCGCCGTGTTACTCTGGGGAGCCCACTGAATGCCGCTCGTTCCTCACCCAGTGTGATATTGTGTTTTCTCTCCAGCCCAACACTTACTCCAGGAGCACTGCTCGTGTCGCCTACGTCATATCTCTCCTTATTGGACGGGCTCGTGAGTGGGGCACGGCAATCTGGGAGGCAAGGGCTGAGTGTACTAACCAGTATCAAGACTTTAAGGAGGAGATGATACGGGTTTTTGATCGATCTGTTTTTGGGGAGGAGGCTTCCAGGGCCCTGTCTTCCCTATGTCAAGGCAATCGATCCATAACAGACTACTCTATTGAGTTTCGCACTCTTGCTGTCTCCAGTGGCTGGAACGAGCCGGCCTTGCTCGCTCGTCTTCTGGAGGGTTTCCGCGCAGAGGTAAAGGATGAGATTCTCTCCCGGGAGGTTCCTTCCAGCGTGGATTCCTTGATTGAACTCGCTATTCGCATTGAGCGACGGGTTGATCTTCGTCACCGAGCTCGTGGAAAGGAGCTCGCGCTCTCCGTCGCCTCCCTCTCCGCATCACTACCATCTTCCTCTGCCGGCTCGGGTGCTGAGCCCATGCAGCTGGGAGGTATCCGCATCTCGACTGAGGAGAGGGAACGGAGAATCACCAACCGCCTCTGTCTCTATTGCGGTTCCGCTGGTCATTTTGTCACTTCATGTCCAGTAAAAGGCCAGAGCTCGTCAGTAAGCGGAGGGCTACTGGTGAGCGCTACTACTCCTGTCTCTCCTTCAAGATCCTGCACTACCTTGTCGGTCCATCTACGCTGGACCGGTTCGTCAGCTTCCTGCAGTGCCTTAATAGACTCTGGGGCGGAGGGCTGTTTTATGGACGAGACCTGGGCTCGGGAACATGACATTCCTCTCAGACAGTTAAAGGAGCCCACGGCCTTGTTCGCCCTGGATGGTAGTCCTCTCCCCAGGATTCAGCGTGAGACGCTACCTTTAACCCTCACTGTTTCTGGTAATCATAGTGAAACCATTTCTTTTTTAATTTTTCGTTCACCTTTTACACCTGTTGTTTTGGGCCATCCCTGGCTAGTTTGTCATAATCCTTCCATTAATTGGTCTAGTAATTCTATCCTCTCCTGGAACGTCTCTTGTCATGTGAAATGTTTAATGTCTGCTATCCCTCCTGTTTCCTCTGTCTCTTCTTCACAGGAGGAGCCTGGTGATTTGACAGGGGTGCCGGAGGAATATCACGATCTGCGCACGGTGTTCAGTCGGTCCAGGGCCACCTCTCTTCCTCCACACCGGTCGTATGATTGTAGTATTGATCTCCTTCCGGGAACCACCCCCCCCCCGGGGTAGACTATACTCTCTGTCGGCTCCCGAACGTAAGGCTCTCGAGGATTATTTGTCTGTAGCTCTTGACGCCGGTACCATAGTCCCCTCCTCCTCTCCCGCCGGAGCGGGGTTTTTTTTTGTCAAGAAGAAGGACGGGTCTCTGCGCCCCTGCATAGATTATCGAGGGCTGAATGACATAACAGTGAAGAATCGTTATCCGCTTCCTCTTATGTCTTCAGCCTTCGAGATCCTGCAGGGAGCCAGGTTTTTCACTAAGTTGGACCTTCGTAACGCTTACCATCTCGTGCGCATCAGGGAGGGGGACGAGTGGAAGACGGCGTTTAACACTCCGTTAGGGCACTTTGAATACCGGGTTCTTCCTTTCGGCCTCGCTAACGCTCCAGCTGTCTTTCAGGCATTAGTCAATGATGTCCTGAGAGACATGCTGAACATCTTTGTTTTCGTTTACCTTGACGATATCCTGATTTTTTCACCGTCACTCCAGATTCATGTTCAGCACGTTCGACGTGTCCTCCAGCGCCTTTTAGAGAATTGTCTTTTTGTGAAGGCTGAGAAGTGCACTTTTCATGCCTCCTCCGTCACATTTCTCGGTTCTGTTATTTCCGCTGAAGGCATTAAGATGGATCCCGCTAAGGTCCAAGCTGTCATTGATTGGCCCGTCCCTAAGTCACGCGTCGAGCTGCAGCGCTTTCTCGGCTTCGCGAACTTCTATCGTCGTTTCATCCGTAATTTCGGTCAGGTGGCAGCTCCTCTCACAGCCCTTACTTCTGTCAAGACGTGCTTTAAGTGGTCCGTTTCCGCCCAGGGAGCTTTTGATCTCCTCAAGAATCGTTTTACATCCGCTCCTATCCTTGTTACACCTGACGTCTCTAGACAGTTCGTTGTCGAGGTTGACGCGTCAGAGGTGGGAGTGGGAGCCATCCTTTCTCAGCGCTCCCTCTCTGACGACAAGGTCCACCCATGCGCGTATTTTTCTCATCGCCTGTCGCCGTCGGAACGTAACTATGATGTGGGTAACCGCGAACTGCTCGCCATCCGGTTAGCCCTAGGCGAATGGCGACAGTGGTTGGAGGGGGCGACCGTTCCTTTTGTCGTTTGGACTGACCATAGGAACCTTGAGTACATCCGTTCTGCCAAACGACTTAATGCGCGTCAGGCGCGTTGGGTGCTGTTTTTCGCTCGTTTCGAGTTCGTGATTTCTTATCGTCCGGGCTCTAAGAACACCAAGCCTGATGCTTTGTCTCGTCTCTTCAGTTCTTCAGTAGCCTCCACTGACCCCGAGGGGATTCTCCCTGAGGGGCGTGTTGTCGGGTTGACTGTCTGGGGAATTGAGAGGCAGGTAAAGCAAGCACTCACTCAAACTCCGTCGCCGCGCGCTTGTCCTAGGAACCTTCTTTTCGTTCCCGTTCCTACTCGTCTGGCCGTTCTTCAGTGGGCTCACTCTGCCAAGTTAGCCGGCCACCCTGGCGTTCGGGGTACGCTTGCTTCCATTCGCCAGCGTTTCTGGTGGCCCACCCGGGAGCATGACACGCGTCGTTTCGTGGCTGCTTGTTCGGTCTGCGCGCAGACTAAGTCCGGTAACTCTCCTCCTGCCGGCCGTCTCAGGCCGCTTCCTATTCCCTCTCGACCGTGGTCTCACATCGCCTTAGATTTTGTCACCGGACTGCCTTCGTCAGCGGGGAAGACTGTTATTCTTACGGTTGTCGATAGGTTCTCTAAGGCGGCTCATTTCATTCCCCTTGCTAAGCTTCCTTCTGCTAAAGAGACGGCACAAATCATCATCGAGAATGTTTTCAGAATTCATGGCCTTCCGTCAGACGTCGTTTCGGACAGAGGTCCGCAATTCACGTCTCAATTTTGGAGGGAGTTTTGCCGTTTGATTGGGGCTTCCGTCAGTCTCTCTTCCGGCTTTCACCCCCAGTCTAACGGTCAAGCAGAACGGGCCAATCAGACTATTGGTCGCATCTTACGCAGTCTTTCTTTTCGCAACCCTGCGTCTTGGTCAGAACAGCTCCCCTGGGCAGAATACGCCCACAACTCGCTTCCTTCGTCTGCGACCGGGCTATCTCCTTTTCAGAGTAGCCTCGGGTACCAGCCTCCGTTGTTCTCATCTCAGTTCGCCGAGTCCAGCGTCCCCTCCGCTCAGGCTTTTGTCCAACGTTGCGAGCGCACCTGGAAGAGGGTCAGGTCTGCACTTTGCCGTTATAGGGCGCAGACTGTGAGAGCTGCTAATAAGCGTAGAACTAAGAGCCCTAGATATTGTCGCGGTCAGAGAGTTTGGCTCTCCACTCAGAACCTTCCCCTTAAGACGGCTTCTCGCAAGTTGACCCCGCGGTTCATTGGTCCATTCCGTATCTCTCAGGTCATTAATCCTGTCGCAGTGCGACTTCTTCTTCCGCGATATCTTCGTCGCGTCCACCCGGTCTTCCATGTCTCCTGTGTTAAGCCCGTTCTTCGCGCCCCCGCTCGTCTTCCCCCCCCCCCCCCCCCATCCTTGTCGAGGGCGCACCTATCTACAGGGTCCGTAAAATCTTGGACATGCGTCCTCGGGGCCGTGGTCATCAGTACCTAGTTGACTGGGAGGGGTACGGTCCTGAGGAGAGGAGTTGGGTTCCCTCTCGGGACGTGCTGGACCGTGCGCTGATTGATGATTTCCTCCGTTGCCGCCAGGTTTCCTCCTCGAGTGCGCCAGGAGGCGCTCGGTGAGTGGGGGGGTACTGTCATGTACTGTCATGTTGTGTCTTGTCTCTGTCCTTTCCCTTCACCCTGTCTCCCTCTGCTGGTCGTTGTTAGGTTACCTTTTCTCCCCCGCTTTCCCCCAGCTGTTCCTTGTCTCCTCTAACTACCCATTCACCCCGTTTCCCACCTGTTCCCTTTTTCCCTCTGATTAGGTCCCTATATCTCTCTCTGTTTCTGTTCCTGTCCTTGTCGGATTCTTGTTTGTTTGTGTCATTCATGCCTGAACCAGACTGTCGTCATGTTTGCTGTAACCTTGTCCTGTCCTGTCGGAATCTGCCGGTCCATCTGAGCCTACCTATGTTTGGTAATTAAAGAAGCTCTGTTTAAGTTGATTCGCTTTTGGGTCCTCATTCACGCACCCTAACACTGTCAACTTTGGGACCTTAAAAAGACAGCTGTGTACCTTTCCAAATCATGTCTAATCAATTGAATTTACCACAGGTGGACAACAATCAAGTTGCAGAAACATCTCAAGCATGATCAATGGAAACAGGATGCACCTGAGCTCAATTTCGAGTCTCATTTATTTAATCCATTTTAGAATAAGGCTGTAACGTGACAAAATGTGGAAAAAGTCAAGGGGTCTGAATACTTTCCGAAGGTACTGTATATTGTTTCCTAATTCTTACTGCAAGGTGGACAACTGATCGAAAAACACTTAAATCATGGGTTTAAATGTAGGTACACCAGGATGGCTCAAAGAAACATTGTCAGCCTTCTTAGCATACCATATTGGTTTTGTCTATCTGTCTGTGTGTGTGTGTGTGTGTGTGTGTGTGTGTGTGTGTGTGTGTGTGTGTGTGTGTGTGTGTGTGTGTGTGTGTGTGTGTGTATAGGGTCTGATATATGGATGATAACACTAATTAGCTCATTTTGTTTGGGGCACAACACTCATTAAAAACCCAGTGGGGCCATTAACGTTACCGTCCCTCCAAAACACTGCAGCCGCCATATCAATCTCCTCTAGCCTCGCTTGTAATGGCGACTGCTTCAGGTTGGGTTGAGAAAAGATTTGTTTTCTCACTTCTTTTCCCTCTTCTTCACCTGATCTCTCTATTTCTCACATAGCAGACACATTATCTCTCTCTATAACTCCCCCTCTCTAGCTCTCTCTCTTTCTCTCTGTCAACATCTCTCTCACTCTTTCTCTCTATCTCTCTTTATCTTGCTTTCTCTTTATCTCTCTCTCTTTATCATTCACTCTCTAGCTCTCTCTCTCCTTCTTTATCTCCCTCTCCCTTTATCCCTTTCTCTCTCTGTCTCTCTCTTTATCTTGCTTTCTCTTTATCTCTCTCTCTTTATTATTCACTCTCTAGCTCTCTCTCTCGCTCTCTCTCTCCTTCTTTATCTCCCTCTCCCTTTATCCCTTTCTCTCTCTCTCTGTCTCTCTCTCTTTATCTTGCTTTCTTTTTATCTCTCTCTCTTTATCATTCACTCTCTAGCTCTCTCTCTCTCTAGCTCTCTCTCTCCTTCTTTATCTCCCTCTCCCTTTATCCCTTTCTCTCTCTATAGCTATCTCTCTACACATATAGCTATCTCTCTATACAGCTCTCTATCTCTCTCTCTCTCTATAGCTATCTCTCTCTCTCTAGCTATCTCTCTCTCTAGCGCTCTCTCTATATAGCTCTCTCTCTCTATAGCTCTCTCTTTATATAGCTCTATCGCTCTATAGCCCTCTCTCTCTCTCCCTCTATCTCTCTCTCTCCCCCAATTAGATTGTGTAATTTCCACTCAGGGCAATGTAATGGTGTTTGCAAAAGAATAGAGGGGGATTCGTTGCCACTGAGGGTGACAGTGTATTTGAGCTTTATGCGGTAATGTAACGCTAATACCGTCAACATTCCCTGCGATTCGCTGGGGCTTTCGGTGCCATAAGGCGTTACTTACACTGCAGCAGGAGATCCGGGATGCACAGGCCTTTAAGGATTAACAGAGGAGGCGTAGCATCCTGCTAACAGAAAAAGGAGAAAGCCCAATGTCTCTGGGGTTAGGCCCGCTCAAATCTCACTGCCTGGGCCTTCCAGAAGGGGTTCTATAAAGTGAAACATGTTACTGATCTAGGGAGAGATATCAAGGGAGTTTGACTGCTAATTAATCAAACACATAATGCTCGGTAATACCTACTCCTATCAACACTAATAGTAACACTCACATCAGAGCGGGCAGAAGGTCACATCAACATTGTACCACATGTCACCTACCATCTAGTATTGGTTGGGAAAATGTAAATATTCTCCATCTCAGCCCTGGATATTAAGAGTGTTGATGAGATATATGAGTTTGCCCACGGAGCGGCGAGGCTCCGGCAGAACTCGGTACCATATGGCTGGTGAGAGATTTCCACCCTCTCTTCCTCTTCTCTGAGCCTGACAGCTGGATGCCTGCTGACTGGGGACGGGGAGCTTGGCAGCTGCAAGCTGAGAGCAACGCTTTGATGCCGCTCGCGCAACTAATGCAAACTTTCTACAGGTAGACGAGGGGGGATAAGACATATACAGTAGAATATGGAAAGGTGCGAGAGGGAAAGGGTGCCAGGGGGTGACGGGAAGGGTCAAAAATGCTACTGGGAGCACATTCAAATGTGCAGCTTGGCAAGTACAAAAGTGGGAGAGCTTGTTTCTCTTCCAGAGTTTGTTGGTACTTTGAGTCAAAGAACCTTTAATCCTTCTAAAAAAAGGACTCCTTTGGATGTTAAGATGCAGGTATCAGGATGCTTTGTGTAATATGAAGGAAAAGCGTATTTTCTCCCATGCTAACTCGTGTAAAACAGCAGGGTATTGAATGATTTATGATATGTGACCATGATACCACTGTATGTACAGTGTCAATGACTACTGGCCAATTACAGTAATATTGTGTTCTGACTCTCAGGAGAAAGACGACAGTGTTTTATAAGAGAAAGTGGGGCTGCATGTACTTCACTGGGGATGTCACAGTCCCTCCCACTCCTGATTACGTCATTCAGCCTTGATCAATCACTGTCTTCTGTCATGCAATATAACAAGTAGTATTCCTGCTAATAACTACAGAGGATGAGAATCCACAAGTCCCAATGTGAAGGTTTGCATTCTGTATGTCAGGGATCATCAACTCGATTCAGCCGTGGGACGATTTTTTCCCCCGGAGCGGATGGTCGGGGTGCCAGAACATAAATACAAATCATTTTTAGACTGCAAATTGTCTGCAAGAAGCACAAACAGACATAAAGTTTGACTAAGACATATAATCATTTCTAACATTGCTTACATCTGTATATGATCACGTGTTTCTCTATTATGCGTGCGAATACGTGGGACCAGATTTCTTCAATTAAAATCACTTGGAGCTGATTTCCTGGTGTTTGGACATTCTTTTATGTCAACAATAAATATTCTATATAAAAAACATATATATATATATATATATAGTAACCGTTAAAAGTGTGGACACACCTACTCATTCAAGGGGTTTTTCTTTATTTGTACTATTTTCTACATCAAAACTATGAAATAACACATATGGAACCCTGTAGTAACCAAAAAAGTGTTAAAGAAATATCTTTTATATTTCAGATTCTTCAAAGTAGCCACCCTTTGCCTTGATGACAGCGTTGGACACTCTTGGAATTCTCTCAACCAGCTCAAACAAATCAAATCAAATCAAAGGTTATTGGACAAATACACATGGTCAGCAGATGTTAGTGTAGCGAAATGCTTGTGCTTCGAGTTCCCGACAGTGCAGCAATATCTAACAAGTAATCTAACAATTCCACAACAACTACCCCAATACACACAAATCTAAGTAAATGGATGGAATAAGAATATGTACATATAAATACATGGATGGGCCATGACCGACCGGCATAGACGAGATGCAATAGATGGTATAAAATACAGTATATACATCTGGGATGAGTAGTGCAAGATATGTCAACATCATTAAAGTGGCATTAATAAAGTGGATAGTGATCCATTTGTGGCCAATGATTTCAAGTCTGTATGTTGGCAGCAGCCTCTCTGTGTTAGCGACGGCTGTTTAACAGTCTGGTGACCTTGAGATAGAAGCTATTTTTCAGTCTCTCGTCCCAGCTTTGATGCACTTGTACTGACCTCGCCTTCTGGATGGTAGCGGGGTGAACAGGCAATGACTCAGGTGGTTGTTGTCCTTGATTATCTTTTTGGCCTTCCTGTGACATCGGGTGCTGTAGGTTTCCTGGAGGGCAGGTAGTTTGCCCCTGATGATGCGCTGTGCAGAATGCACCACCCTCTGGAGAGCCCTGCGGTTGTGGGCAGTGCAGTTGTCGTACCAGGCGGTAATATAGCCCAACAGGATGCTCTCAATTGTGCATCTGTAGAAGTTCATCTCGTGTCTGAGCCGTTGAATTGTGGCTCCACTTTGTCCCTATACTTATGTTTCGCTTGTTTGATTGCCTTGCGGAGGTAATAACAACACTTTCTGTATTTCATCTTTCCATGGTTAAATGCGGTGGTTCACGCTTTCAGTTTTGATCAAATGCAGCCATCTATCCACGGTTTCTGGTTAGGGTAGGTTTTAATAGGCACAGTGGGAATAACATCTCCTACACACTTCCTTATAAACTTACTCACTGAATCATCATATGAATCTATATTATTCTCTGAGGCTACCTGGAACATGTCCCAGTCTGCGTGATCAAAACAATCTTGAAGCATAGATTCCGATTGGTCAGACCAGCAGAATGGTCCTTGTCGCGGATACATCCTGTTTGAGTTTCCGTCTATAGGAGGGGAGAAGCAAAATGGAAATGTGGTCGGATTTGCCAAACAGTGGGCCGGGTAGGGCTTTGTATGCATCGCAGAAGTTAGAGTAGCAGTGATCCAGTGTTTTGCCAGCCCGGGTACTACAATCGATATGCTGATAGAATGTAGGTAGCCTTGTACTCAAATTTGCTTTGTTAAAATACCCAGCTACAATAAACGCAACCTCTGGATATTTGGCTTCCAGTATATGGATATAGTGTTTCCAGTTTGCATAGAGTCCAGTGGAGTTCCTTGAGGGCCGTCGTGGTGTCGGCTGGGGGGGTGACAATAACCGACGAGAATTCTCTTGGGAGATAATATGGACGGCATTTGATTGTAAGGAATTCTAGGTCCGGTGAACAGAAGGACTTGAGTTCCTGTATGTTGTTACAATTACATTAATCATGAAACATACACTCCCGCCCTTCTTCATCCCTGAGAAATGTTTATTCCTGTTGTCTTGACGCACAATGAATCCCAGTGGCTGTACAAACACCGACAGCATGTCCCCAGAGAGCCATGTTCTCGTGAAACAGAGTATGTTACAATCCCGGAAGTCTCTCTGCAAAACAACCCTATCCCTAATTTAATCTACCTTGTTATCTAGGAACTGGATATTAGCGAGTAAAATACTCGGGAAGCGGTGGGTGGTGTGCGCGCCTCCAAAGTCTGACCAGAAGGCCGCTCCGTCTACCTCTCCTGCGGCGACGTTGTTTTGGGTCAGCCTCTGGAATCAGTTTGAATGCCTTGGGTGCTTCGAACAAAGCATCCGCTTCGGGAAAGTCGTATTCCTGGTCATAATGCTGGTAAGTTGACGTCACTTTGATGTCCAATAGTTCTTCTCGGCTGTATGTAATAACACTTAAGATTTTCTGGGATAACAATGTAAGAAATAATACTTTCAAAAAAATAAAAACTACTGCATATTTTCCTAAGGACTAGAAGTGAGGCGACCCTCTCTGTCGTTGCCATATTGCTTTTTTGGAATGCTTGGAATGCTTTTCCAACTTGATGAGTTTTCCAACAAACTTGCTGAGCACTTGTTGGCTGCTTTTCCTTCACTCTGCGGTCCAACACATCCCAAACCATCTCAACTGAGTTGAGGTTGGGTGATTGTGGAAGCCAGGTCATCTGATGCAGCACTCCATCACTCTCCTTCTTGGTCAAATAGGTCTTACACAGCCTGAAGGTGTGTTGGTTCATTGTCCTGTTGAAAATCAAATTATAGTCCCACTAGGCGCAAACCAGATGGGATGGCGTATCGCTGCAGAATGCTGTGGTAGCCATGCTGGTTAAGTGTGCCTTGAATTCAAAATAAATCACTGATAGTGTCACCAGCAAAGCATCCCCCACACCATCACACCTCCTCCTCTATGCTTCACGGTGGATCCAACACATGAGGATATCATCCATTCACCTACTCTGCATCTCACAAAGACAAGGCGGTTGGAACCAAAAATCTCACATTTGGACTCATCGGACCAAAGGACAGATTTCCACCAGTCTAATGTCGATTTCTCATGTTTCTTGGCTGAAACAAGTGTCTTCTTATTATTGGTGTCCTTTAGTAGTGGTTTCTTTGCAGCAATTCAACCATGAAGGCCTTATTTGTGCAGTGTCCTCTGAACAGGTGATGTTGAGACGTGTCTGTTACTTGAACTCTGTGAAGCATATATTTGGGCTGCAATTTCTGAGGCAGGTAACTCTAATGAACTTATCCTCTGCAGCAGAGGTAACTCTGCGTCATCCTTTCCTGTGGCGGTCCTTATGAGAGCCAGTTTCATCATAGAGCTTGATGGTCTTTGCGACTGCACTTGAAGAAACTTTCAAGGTTCTTGAAATTTTCCGCATTTACTGTCCATCATGTCTTAAAGTAATTATTGACTGTCATTTATCTTTGCTTATTCGAGTTGTTGTTGCCAAAATATAATTTGGACTTGCTCTTTTACCAAATAGGGCTATCTTCTGCATACCACCCCTACCTTGTCACAACAGAACTGATTGGCTCAAAAGCATTAACAAATTAACTTTTAACAAGGCACAACTGTTAATTTAAATGCATTCCAGGTGACTACCTCATGCAGCTGGTTGAGAGAATGCCAATAGTGTGCAAAGTTGTCATCAAGGCAAAGGATGGCTACTTAGAAGAATCTCAAATCTCAAATATATTTTTGATTTGTTTAACACTATTTTTGCATAGTACATGATTCCATGTGTGTTATTTAATAGTTTTGATGTCTTCAATATTATTCTCCAACGTAGAAAATAGTAAAAATAGAGAAAAACTGAGTAGGTGTGTCCAAACTTTTGACTGGTACAGTATATTATTTGCTCAGAAAACTTGGGGGGCCAAATAAAACCGGGAAAATAAAACCAGGAACCCTGCTGTATGTCCTTGTGCAATACTCACTACTGTCAGTTACTCATGTGACACTTTGTCTAAAATAGTTGTACTTGTCCAATGACACTTCTCCTGAGTGGCGGAGCCCCTATACTTGTCCCTGACCTAGACTATCTTTGATACTACTACAGCTGGGCTCTCAAACCTCTCTGTGCGTTCAAAGGAAGCAGCGACCTATCAGAGATAATGTCTCTTATAGGGGGAGGTGGATGTCTGAGTCACGTAACAGTGCACGCTGTGGCGCCCTCTCCTTCCCCTTATCCCCCTCTCCTCCCTCCCCTTGCCTTGTCATCTGTGAGTCCTTGTCCCCTTAGCAGCTTTACTGTCATCTTCTCTCTCTTAAACGGCCTGGCTGTTCTGAGCCTAGGTGATATATGCACACATAGCACAAGCTCCCTGCACAACACTCAAATCTCCTGCAAACATGGATCCATACTCGGCCAGAGAAACCAGGTTCACTCTACAACACACTAACAGGCTGAGAGGAAGGGAACATTTTGAGAAAGAAAGAGAGAGAGAGAGAGAGAGAGAGAGAGAGAGAGAGAGAGAGAGAGAGAGAGAGGGGAGCCTTCTGGGGTAGAGACATGAGCACTGTTAGTGTCTAAGCACTCCTGGGCTCCAGATCCAGGAGAGAGGAGCTGAGTCTGAGCCAGGTTTGGGTGGGAGACCAGGGCTCAGCGGATACTGCTCTATAGAACATCCCTATGTCTGTCTCTCCTCCAGCTCCAACCTGAACACCAGCTCAAACACATCCTCAACACACCACCATGGAATTTACAGTGCGCAGAGACACGTCGGGATATTTCTTTCTGAGGGCCTCTGAAGCAGAGCAGCATGTAGGTTCAGAGACAGCTTTCTCGCATGTCTTAGATAGGTCTTAGTTTCTAATTTCCAAGCCTCTGAGTTCAGCTGTAAGTCCAGATAAAAGAGGGAATTATCCTAGAACGCTAAGGGCATTTCTCCCTTTCTCTCTATCATGCCCTTTTCCTGTCGTGCACCTCTTACATTCTCCCATCTTTCCATCCTTCCTTGGCGCCCAACCTCACTCCATCCCTCTATTTCTGTCCCTCATTCCCCCCCCCCGCTCTCTTGCCCTCCATCTCTCTCTCTCTGTCTCTCTCTATCTCCCTCTCCAGCCTGCCAGCCCCCTCCTCCCCGGCGCCCCCCTGTTGCTGCGTGCTACTCTGAGCCGTGGTGTAGAGTTTGGCTGGAGCCGAGAGGAGCAGCTGGGCCAGGCTAACGGGGAATGATAATGACCTCAGAAATCTGCTGTTCACTCCACAACAATAGGGTGCTCAGTCTAGTGGAAAATTGTGTTCATCAGCTAGCTCTGCTCACTTACTAATTGACATTGCCAAATATTTTAAGAACAACTGGAATGTGCAGGCAAGGATCTCAATCCTTGGACTTCATTTTTCTTGCCCATTTGTTTTCCTCTTTCTGATTAGGAGATAACCTTCGCTAAAAAAGAGGCAAAATGTTCACGTCATTATCTGGCTCCTGTCAGCGCCCCGGTGTTGACACAAAGGGCTGTTTTATGTGACTTGTCAGTGGGGTTAGGAGTGACCACATACCATGGCCAGTGGTGATATCCAAGTCGAAATAGCCCCTCACCCATAGGCCATCACCCAAATATGACATCACCCACAGTTGTTTATGTGTGTCTGTGTGTCTGTGTGCATGTGTGGGTGTGTGGGAGAGAGAGAGAGAGAGAGAGAGACAGAGAGAGAGAGAGAGAGAGAGAGAGAGAGAGAGAGAAATAAGGGGAGAAGAGAAAAGAGAGAAAAGTGAGGAGGGTAGTAAAGAGAGAGAGTGCTCTGTCATGGTATCATACAGCTGGTCCTCCATTTTTAATGAGACAAAGGTCAATGTATTCACTTGCTCTTTCACACGGGAGGAACCCCAATCATGCCCAAGTTAACTTGTTCAAACAAAGCTCTCTCACCCAGCCACCCACCCTGCCATCCATTTGCATTCTCTGTCTGAGAGCTCAGACTCATTTTTGGAGGAATTCAGCATTGACAGAGTCAGACAGCTGTCACCAGTGAAACAAGGAACCCTACGTTCCCCTCATTCAACTATCCCCGTCAGAGACAACAGCAACAACAACACAAACTCCTACGTGAAGGCTTTTGTGTAATCAAAGTTTCAGTTTAAGTTTCAACTTTTGGATACAGGGTTATTTTGTCCGAGTACTCTATGCTTCCGGACTGTGGCTAGGTAAACACAGCATGATGCCTTCCCCCAACGTGTCCCCCATGTTCATTTAGTCAAACCTCTTCACAATCTCTTCCATGTTCAATCAGCTAAACTTGGCAACCCTGCTCTGGTTCCCAGCTCTCTGACAGAACAGAGGGCGAGTCACCTTCACTCTCACTATTTTACCAATGACACTTCCTCAGACACCGGAGGAGATAGCATGTAGAATATTAATATTCAAACAGTCTACCTACCACAGTAAGGCAGCCTTCTGTTATGGAAAGATAAATATTATGTTTTAATTATAAAAACAGAAAACAGAAATGGGGAGAACGAGGAAGAAAATGTGTGACGTGCCAAGGAGGCTTGTTCAGGAGAAAGGTAAGCAATGTTTTGGCAAAGATGTGGAATTAAAAAGTGGTTGGTATAATGCAGGCAGTTTACTCTCTCTCTCTCTTTCTCTCTCTCTTTCTCTCTCTCTCTTTCTCTTTCTCTCTCTCTTTCTCTCTCTCTCTCTCTCTCTCTCTCTCTCTCAACAGCACATCTCTTTGCTCCAGCTCCATAACCAAGTGGGGAATCCTAACGTGATCATTAAGACATGAAACAGCCTGATAAATGTTTCATAAGGACTGCCCGGTGATAACCACCCAGGAATACGGTGAGCAAGAGAAAACGACACTGACTTCTACTCTTTCAAATAC
The DNA here is from genome assembly GCF_045791955.1 of Oncorhynchus clarkii lewisi. NCBI lineage: Eukaryota > Metazoa > Chordata > Actinopteri > Salmoniformes > Salmonidae > Oncorhynchus > Oncorhynchus clarkii. The sequence continues at coordinate 58,435,699 of NC_092152.1, forward strand.
ACTTTGGAATACAATTGGAATTTTTAAATATCTAAAAAGGCTTAGCGTATTCCCACCATGGGTAATATTTACAAATTGAGTCTAAGAGAGAGAGAGAGAGAGAGAGAGAGAGCGATAGAGACAGTGAGTACGAAAAAGGGAGAGAAATCGACTGAGCCATTGAAGAGAAATAAATTGCCCTTTTATATTGTGCAAGCGTGTACAAAAATACTAAGTCTGCATTTATCCAAGACATGTTAATCAGTAGAGCACACTGACAATTAGTGAATAGAACTTTTGACACCAGAAAGACACCAGAACCCTGACCTACAGTACTGAAATACAGCTCTGTAATCAATTTGCTTCGGACACAATGGCATCTTTTTGAGTTTTGTGACACGTAAAAAAATGACAGACATGACATGCCAGCTTGAGGCGCTAGTCTTCAAACGAGTGGCTGTACCACAGGTTTAAAGCAGGCAAGTTCATCAGATAAAGAAAGAAAGAAGAATTAAGAAAAAAAAAAGAAAAAAAAAAGAGAACCGGATGTCAATTAACAAAGAGAAAGAAATAAGTGAAGAGAGAGAGAGGGAAAGAGAGACAGAGAGGGGGAATGAGAGAGAGGGGGAGAGAGACAGAGAGGGAAAGAGAGACAGAGAGGGGGGATGAGAGAGAGGGGGAGAGAGACAGAGAGGGAAAGAGAGACAGAGAGGGGGAATGAGAGAGAGGGGGAGAGAGAGAGAGAGGGAAAGAGAGACAGAGAGGGGGAATGAGAGAGAGGGGGAGAGAGAGAGAGAGGGAGAGAGAGAGAGAGGGAAAGAGAGACAGAGAGGGGGAATGAGAGAGAGGGGGAGAGAGAGAGAGAGGGACAGAGAGACAGAGAGGGGGAATGAGAGAGAGGCGGAGAGAGAGAGAGAGGGAAAGAGAGACAGAGAGGGGGAATGAGAGAGAGGGGGAGAGAGAGAGAGAGGGAAAGAGAGACAGAGAGGGGGAATGAGAGAGAGGGGGAGAGAGAGAGAGAGGGAAAGAGAGACAGAGAGGGGAAATGAGAGAGAGGGGGAGAGAGAGAGAGAGGGCGAGAGATAGACAGAGAGAAAGATGAAGAGAGAGGGAGAGAGATAGAAGGCATTGACATAATTCAACCAAACCCTCCCCCTAATTAGCTATAAAAACACACACACAAACAGAACACTGTTCTCATTTCAAAGGTCTGGTATCTTTGTGAGAAAGAGCATACTGAAGGAGACTCTCTGTGATCCCACAGATACCTGTTTGCTTCGCCATACTAGCTCCAGCCCTTTGAAGAAGCCAACCAGACCGATGGCTCTCCTCCATCTAACACCAGGGTGGGGTTTCACAGGCCAGCTCTACCAAGCCTTCAAACCACTGGGCTTTTAAATCACACTTTCAATGCCATCTACTGTATGACACAAATGCCCTAAATTGTTTCTCCTTTCACTTCTATGTCTATTTTTGGTCACGTTCTTGATCGCCACTTCATATCTGAACAGAGGCCGGTAGTCTTGCCTCCCGGGCTAGAAAGATGGCGAGAGACGGAGAGAATGTAACTCTTCGTATGACAGTCAAGGTGGGATTGAATAGCAATCTTATACCAGAGTTGGTTTCCACGGAGCTACCGTTTTGACACTCGCCAAGCTTTTCTAACAATTTGGGCATGAACAGTTCTAGTTATTTTTTGCTTTAATTACACAGCAATTACAATGTAACAGTAAGTCTGCATGTGTAATTACCCCCCATTGTAATTACGTAATTAGATGAATATCCGTGCTTTATAACCTAAGGCGTCAGTCGGCAAAGCCAATTTCAATTTGTATGGCGCAAGCGTTTTGCCTCCATGTTTGAGAGCCGTAAAGACCTAGGGATATACGACTAATCCTTGCCATGTTAAAACGCTGTTCCTCTTAAAAACATTTAGACATGGGGGATTCTCCAGAGGAAAAGGAGGAGTAGGTTTGTATCCGGAGCGGAGAGGTGGGAGTGAGGGGTGGAGTGGAGGTGCTCCTGCCCGAGGCCTTGAGAAAGGCCCCTCTCTCTCTACAGTCTGATGCGACCAGGTTCTGAGTAGCTGCATGATCATACTGTACGTTCCTTTCTCAGCAGCAAGTCGTTGTCATCCACTGGTTGCCATCCTTCCCTTTGCTCAAACTCTTTCTATTTCTCGCGCTGTCTATCTGCCTCACTCCCTCTCCTCTTTTCTCTGTGTCTCTTTCTTTCTGTCTCTCTGCTCTCTTTATTTCTCCACGCAGCCCAAATAAAATGGTACTTGTCACATGCTTCGTGTGCGACAGGTGTAGACTAAGAGCCTATTTATTCTTGATCCGAAAATGTGGTCGGAGCCTCCTGAGGCCAAAATGAGCTCTATGCCGCGTCGCTGTGCGCCTCGCAAATGTTGGAGCAACGCAGGGGGTTTCGTACAGCTCCACATTGACATGATTGGTCGATGGTAGGTGGGGGGGCGGGAGGTCCTGTATAAACAAAAACTCACTTCCTTGACAACTTCCTTCACAACAGCTCTGTGCTGCTCCGCAAAGCGCAAGAAGCATGAACGCCCTGACTTCTGCAGAGGCCTCATCACCGTAAATGCTGCACGGCCAACGCAGACCTCGGAATGAACCACGCAGCGCCTTCAACAGCGAATTGCTTGCTTACGCTTACCTCACGCTAGCAACCAACGGAATCCTCGTAGTCTGTAAGAGGCCCAACCAGAAACAACTTTAAATTTGCCTTTAGTTCGTCCCAATCTCTCCGTCTCTCTTGTTTCTTAAATTTCGGAATCTACAATGGATGTGAACATAAATACCCCCCCATCTTACAACACACTGGCAGCACTGCTTTACATAGTATTACATCAGGTTTCAATGGGTTCTGTTCCGCCATTCAGGGTAAGCCTCTGTTTAAGACCTGCACTCTGCAGGGCCTGTCGCTCTGAGGCCCACCATGATGCATTCAGAGAGAGACACTATCAAGTAGGAACATTCTTGTTTATCAAGCCCAATTCAGACTGGAGAACTCTGAAATCTGAAGCAATAGATTCCTTCCGCAGTCAAACCAATCCTAATAACACAAATAAAAGAGATGATTAGGGGGGGAAATTGTACTTATGAAAAAGAGGCGAAAGGTTCTGACGTCTCTATGAAACACAAAAGCATTGAAGGTTTTACTGCCGTGGACGAGAGGAGCAAGGTCTCTGAAGGATATTTCTGAGGCAGACATTTTATTCCAGCAAGTCTTTAAACAAGTGCAGTGTCAAAGACAAAAGAGATTGTCTCGACCTTCTTTCACAGTTGAGATGTTATTGTTGATTACTGTAATTCAAGTTTAACTGAAAATTGCAGTGGGAAGGTGGTTACGAGGTTGGCGGTATGGTGATGGTTAGCAATGTTTTCAAGACACACACGCACCACACACAGCCTTACAATAAAACACAAACAATTCTCAACAAGCAAAATTGCAAGAGTGAAATATTAAGACTAACAGAGAGGTATAGCCAGCCACATCCTGTTAATTTAAAAACACTGACACATTCACGCAACACATACACACACATAAGCAGAAACCCACTCATACACAAACACACACATAAATGGCACCTTCCTCCACATTAGCTGCAGACACATTTTCTCACACACCTCAGTTTCTAAATTAGGTGTCCCAAAGCTCCAAATATGAATCATACTCAATGTTATGAAGGATGTTATGATGTTATGAACAACTTGTAGGGCTTTGTGCTGTCACTAATGAAATACAGACTACAACAAAACAAAACAAAAACTTTTTAAATTTTTTACAATTGTACATCTTTAGTGTTTATTTCCCCTTTGACCCTGTTGTTATGGTGGAGTGGTGTATACACAGAGTGGTGTATACACAGCTTCCTGAGTCTCACAACAGAAAGCCTGTGAACTGTGTCTGAATGAGAGACTGTGAGAGAGAACCAGGCTAAGAGGTTGTACCTGTAACAATGTAAGCCCCGCCCGCACAGACAACTCCCCCCCCCCCCCACAAAAAAAAAAAGCAGGTGGGGGGGCCCTCAAGGTCAACTTTAAGGCCCGTTAGAGCCAGCAGGAGGGAGCTGGCACGATGCCCGCATCCCCCTGTACGGTGGAAAAACACAGGCGTTTGAGCTGGCGATCACACTCCATCACAGCACTCAGAGAGGGAGAGAGGAGGAGGCAGGGCAGGAGACACTGATAGACGAGGTAGGACTACAGAGAGAGAGAGTGAGAGAGTGAGAGAGAGAGAGTGTTGAAGAGGGCAAGAGAGAAAGAGAGATAGTGTCTATGCATGTCTGCATGTGTGCGTGCGTGCATGTGTGTGTGCGTGTGTGTGTGTGATATTCAACTTGGTTTTTTATGTAGCATGAATACCCAAAATATTTCAGTTGATGTAGGTTTTATTGTAAATATAATTTCAATTGGATATATTTGTAAGAACATGATCTTGAACATGATTTTTCAAGTTTTTGATGACGTGGAAGTTCTTCACATCACACATATGTAAATACTTATAAAGTTAGCTAAATGCCATGAGCTACATTTCTCAGGTTCAAAGTACTTGAGAACCATAAGAAAAATAAATGAAACTTGCTGCATTAAAATTCAGAAGATAATGACTTCCGCAACATCCCCCCCCCCCCCCCCCCCCCCCACCCACCCTGTTGAAAAGTGCTATGTTTAATAGCCTCTTTAAAGAAAATACATGTTTATCTCACACTAGTTTTCATTAATTCCTAATTGGGGTGTGTGTGTGTGGGGGGGGGGGGGGGGGGGGTTGTCTGTTATTATTTCTTAGATTAAAATAAACATTGCCCATTCCATGTTCAAACGCATCACACTACATTAGGATGATAAGGACTCTATGCTACTGTGAATAAATAAACAATTTTGTCTGTACTGTTGGAATTAAGTTGCTTCGAGCCTTAAGCATAAGCCACTTTTTTTTCAAACGACTTAAAAAGCACATTTCACTCCGCAAATGAAGTTCAATTTCTTTGGACCTGCTTTATATGTATATCTATAATTAGTGTCTTGTTTATCTTAAACCAACTGATTATCACATAGTCATCGCCTAATTAACGGGCACGCTGCTTAGATGTGGTGTTCCACCCAGAGGAATGAGAAAGTTACCTTTAAAACCTCTCTAATCATTAGGAACAGCCTCTCTTAATCCTGCTAAACAGACACTGTATCTCCTTTTGCTTATTTGACTACGGTGGGATCGCTTTCCTTCCCATGTTAAAGGTGACGTTTGAATCACTCATAATATGTTTGGCCCGTGCTCGTAGTCTTGACTTGTTTTACACGGGGACACATGCTAGTCTGTAGGGAGCGTCTTCTTCACCCCACCGTGTCTGTGTTCTATGTGCCAGTGTGAAGGACACAAGTCACAGCTCCGTCGTGGGAGTTGAGCATCTCCATATGATTGTTTTGTGTGAGTGTGTGAGTGTGTTTAGACAGGCCTCCTCTCTCCAGTAAAAACAGAAAGTATCCTATAGAAGCAGGCTCTGTGAGGGTGTTTGATGGGTATTTGAACAGAGGCGTTAAGTATCCCAGTTATGCACGGAATGTGCCGCTCGGAGTTGTGGTGGGCTTTTTTTTTCTGCTTTTGAACAGGCAGTTTTGATCAGACCCCCCCCCCCTCTCTCTCTCCAGTCTGAGTGGACTCCTTAGGGTCCAGTTTTGTGTAGAAGGGATGTCAAAGTAAATGGCGTCTGTCAGAGATCTTGTGCCAACCATCAGTACTCATCTATGTGTAAGGACTTATCCTCTTTGGACACAATGGTCTCCCCCTTACGTGTCCTCCCCATATAAATAATGAAGAATAAGTCCTGATAGTGAGGATAATGTGACTATGGGATTGATTGTTATTCAGGGTATAGTAATGACTTAGTCTTACCTGAAGATGGGGAGGAAGGGTGTGGGCTGTCGTCCTGGACACTGCCGGTCTGGGAGTGGCCACCTCCGGCTCCACTTTCCTCTGTCACGTTGGAGGATCCAGGGGTGGTGGACCTGCTGATGGACTGGGACTCTGGGTCGCTGGCCGAGCCACGCCGCTCATCCAGTCCTGTGGTGTTGTTCTGCTGCTGGATGGCTTCTTCTATGGGCCGCCGCTCCTTGTTGTGCACCCGAGAGTGGACCACCATCTGGTGATAGGTCCTGAAGACCCGGCCACAGTCAGGACACTCTGTGGGTTTCTCTTTCAGGCTAGTCAGGTGGTTGTACTCCAGGCCGTGGCCCAGGCCCAGGCCATGGCCGCCATGATGTGGCATGAAGTCACGGTGGCTGTCGAAACCCACTCTGTCGTCTTTCAGGGGCATCATGGCTCCACTGCCGGCCTTCGAGCCATGCAGAGCTTCGATGTGCTGCTTCTGATTGGAGCCATCGTTGGAGCCCATCATAGGGTAGTCATGCTTCTCTTTAGTGAAGGCCATGCCGGCAGCATTGGTCCTCTCCTCATGGTGCTGCTCATGGTGCTGCTCCTTGGGCATAAAGGCGCGGTCCATGGCCATGCCTCGTGCCATGATCTGCCAGGCCTGATAGCTATTCAGCGGGTCCATTTCTGCAACTTTGGCAGCCGCCTGGAGGCGTTCCATGCAGCTGGACTTCAGGGGGGGCACCAGGTTCAGACAGCCCAGGAGAGAGCGCTTCTCCCCTTCACCAAGGCCATGGCCCATCCCTGCCATGGGGCCTAGCAGCTTCCCCAGCATCTCCTTCTCCTTCATGGCAATGCCGGCTTTGGCCAGCATATGGTGTTGCTCACTCAGACCCTGTTTGTCTGGGGATAGGAAGCCGCCCTGCAGGCAGGAGATGTAGCGTGAGTAGAGGTTAGCATGGGCCTCCTGGGCCATGCTGTTCATGGTGTTGACAGCATTAATGTCCTCTGCTGGGGGCTTGCTCTTGATGGCCAGCTTATTGAGATGGACCTTCATGTGGTTCTTGAGAAACCAGGGCTCCTTGAAGCGACGACCACAGATCTGGCAGACGTGTTCAAATGAGTCCTTGTGTTTGCGCATGTGGCCCTTCAGGAACCAGGCTTGGCTGAAGACCTGGCCACACACCTCACAGCGGAACTCGTTGGCAGGCTTCTCAGTGCCGCCAGCTGCACCCTGTCCCGCAGCTGACTCGGCCGTGATATGGGCTTTTTCCACATGGCTGATCAAGTCCTCCTCCTGCGAGGCAGCAAACTCACACAAGGTGCACTTGTAGGGCTTGTGCAGGATGCGGATGTGACGATCCAGCTCCTCCCGCTTCTTAAACTTGCCCTTGCAGAACGTGCAGCGGAATCCAGTGGGTGGGTTCAGGGCCTGGTCATCTTGGGCGCTGGCCGGCTTGGGGGAGGACGACGGCTGGGAGAGGGAGTCTGGAGTTCCCAGGCTGGTGGGGGTGAGGAGGCCACAGGCAGAGCCAGGCTGTTGCTGCTGCTGCTGGGTCTGAGGGCCAAGGTGTGGCTGGTGCTGCAGGGGCTGAGCTGGCTGAAGGAGGCTGCTGCTCCTGATCTGCTTGTCCCTTAGGATGGCCCTCTCCTCCAGCTCATGTAGAAGACGGTTCTCCTCACGGACACGGCCGCGTCCCTTACCGAGGTTTCCCAGCTTGTGGGTGCGTAGGTGGATTTTGAGGTTACCCTTCTGTGCTGCTCGATGGTCGCAGTAGGGGCACTTGAAAGGCTTCTCACCTGTATGTGTGCGCATGTGTAGCGACAAGATGCTGTTGAAGCGGAATCGCTTGCCGCACAACGGACAAGGGTACTTCCTGTTCTTGCGGGCATCATCTTCAATGTCGTTCATCTGGGACATGATGCCCAGGTTCTGCCCATTGAGAAACTGCTGCAGGTCCACACGCCCATTCAGGTTGGCCAGGGCACTTGCATCTATGTCCCGGTTGAGCTGGTTAGCGAGTAGTGCCATCTGACTGCTGATTGGTTGACTGGCCAGGGCAGCGTGGCTCTTCTCATCCAATGGGGTGGCAGCTTTCTCCTCAGGGATTTGCTGTCGGCTCTGTAGGTCGGGAAAGGCGTGGCCCAGCTGGGCCGTCAGCTGGTGGAGCTTCTGACTGATGGGGTATCGGCCATTTAGCACTGTGTTGCTCAGATGGTCTCTGTCAGCGTCCGATACTGCTGAAGACGCACCAAGGCACAAACTAGAGTCCTCCATCCTGTAAGAGAGAAGGATATCACAACGGTCAACCACAGTCAATCAACCTGATAAGCAATGCATTAAAAAAGAGCTATGGCTCATCCAAAAATCTGAAAACCCGGAAAAGAACGAGAAGTATTAGAGTAAATTGTTAGTGCATGATGAATGGAAATAGAGATGTCATTTAGCAGAATGTCTTACAGAAGGAATTAGGGTGAAGTGCCTTGCTCAAGGGCACAAACGCAGATTTTCACCTATTCGGCTCTTAACCACTAGGCTACCTGCCGCCCATATAAATGTAATTTCCTTCTTTTGATTTTCAGTACAGCTTATGTTCTCACACTTGTGGTTGGAAGACTGTAACTCTCAGAACTTTCTCAAACTGTAACACCATTTTGGATGCAATAATTACACAGTAAACATGGCGGGCGCTGCCTAATTATGCTACTTGGGCCCATCCTATCAGAATTCCTCCAATTACACGCCTTAATGAAACAGAGCAATGCCATTGTCATGAAGCTACCGCAATGCTACAATTATGATATTAACAATAGCACTTAAAACCAAGGGGTTACTTCAGTAAACACACGCTCTTATCTCCCTACTGCGACACTTGTCTAGGCGTAATTCTCCATTAAAGAGGCACATTACATTTGATGTGAATCACTTTTCTCTTGCCTTCTCTTCCCCTCCTCTCATGGCTTCCAATAAGGAGGAAAACAACAGTTGGTGTTATTGAAAGGGTTCCCAATGTATCAGAGGCCTCCTAGCCATTAAGAATGGTTTCAACGGCTCAGAGCATACACCGTCAAGCTGAAGGGAATACACAAGCAGAGTCTGTTTTTGTCTTCTTGCTTGCCGGGTTGTTTGTGATGCCCTCCCCTCTCTTAAGAAGGATAATGGTGTGTTCTTCCCTTGTAACTGGCAGGGTCAAGCTTCCGACACAATAAAGTGAGTTCTGCCTTGGTCAACAAAATACTGTATAATATCTCATTAAGCTGATTAGTATGCTGCCTAGTAACAGTGGCAGCGTGCTATAACACACGATTATAATCATTTTTTAAAATCCTTTCAGGACTAAGCACTAGCATGACATGAGTTCACTTTTAGTGGAGTGAGATCAGTTTGTGTCCAGACTCCTGTGGATTCAGGGACACCCCCAACCTAAACACACACAGACACATGCACCTGCACACACACACAGACGCATGAGCACGCACACGCACACACACACACACACACACACACACACACACACACACACACACACACACACACACACACACACACACACACACTCTCTCGCTTTTAAGATCTCTCTCTCTTTCTCTAGCTTATAGCTATCTCTCTCGGCTTCTAACTAGCGCTAACCCAGACACCCACCAACTGGCAAGGCTAGACAGAACAACATAAATAAATAAAAAAAGCTTTGAATCAAACCGTTACACATGTACAGTACACACATGATACAGAGGATGTGGGAGTGAAGCACATTGCTGACGCACCCTGGAAGACTGACGCACCCTGGAAGACCCTGGAAGACTGACGCACCTGGAAGACTGACGCACCCTGGAAGACTGACGCACCCTGGAAGACTGTCGCACCCTGGAAGACTGACGCACCCTGGAAGACTGACGCACCCTGGAAGACTGATGCACCCTGGAAGACTGACGCACCCTGGAAGACTGATGCACCCTGGAAGACTGACGCACCCTGGAAGACTGACGCACCCTGGAAGACTGTCGCACCCTGGAAGACTGACGCACCCTGGAAGACTGACGCACCCTGGAAGACTGATGCACCCTGGAAGACTGACGCACCCTGGAAGACTGACGCACCCTGGAAGACTGACGCACCCTGGAAGACTGACGCACCCTGGAAGACTGTCGCACCCTGGAAGACTGACGCACCCTGGAAGACTGACGCACCCTAGAAGACCCTGGAAGACTGACGCACCCTGGAAGACTGACGCACCCTGGAAGACCCTGGAAGACTGACGCACCCTGGAAGACTGTCGCACCCTGGAAGACTGACGCACCCTGGAAGACTGATGCACCCTGGAAGACCGTCGCACCCTGGAAGACTGACGCACCCTGGAAGACTGATGCACCCTGGAAGACTGACGCACCCTGGAAGACTAACGCACCCTGGAAGACTAACGCACCCTGGAAGACTGATGCACCCTGGAAGACTGACGCACCCTGGAAGACTGATGCACCCTGGAAGACTGACGCACCCTGGAAGACTGATGCACCCTGGAAGACTGACGCACCCTGGAAGACTGACGCACCCTGGAAGACTGTCGCACCCTGGAAGACTGACGCACCCTGGAAGACTGACTCACCCTAGAAGACCCTGGAAGACTGACGCACCCTGGAAGACTGACGCACCCTGGAAGACTGACGCACCCTGGAAGACCCTGGAAGACTGACGCACCCTGGAAGACTGTCGCACCCTGGAAGACTGACGCACCCTGGAAGACTGATGCACCCTGGAAGACCGTCGCACCCTGGAAGACTGACGCACCCTGGAAGACTGATGCACCCTGGAAGACTGACGCACCCTGGAAGACTAACGCACCCTGGAAGACTAACGCACCCTGGAAGACTGATGCACCCTGGAAGACTGACGCACCCTGGAAGACTGATGCACCCTGGAAGACTGACGCACCCTGGAAGACTGATGCACCCTGGAAGACTGACGCACCCTGGAAGACTGACGCACCCTGGAAGACTGTCGCACCCTGGAAGACTGACGCACCCTGGAAGACTGACTCACCCTAGAAGACCCTGGAAGACTGACGCACCCTGGAAGACTGATGCACCCTGGAAGACTGATGCACCCTGGAAGACTGATGCACCCTGGAAGACTGACGCACCCTGGAAGACTGATGCACCCTGGAAGACTGACGCACCCTGGAAGACTGACGCACCCTGGAAGACTGTCGCACCCTGGAAGACTGACGCACCCTGGAAGACTGACGCACCCTAGAAGACCCTGGAAGACTGACGCACCCTGGAAGACTGACGCACCCTGGAAGACCCTGGAAGACTGACGCACCCTGGAAGACTGTCGCACCCTGGAAGACTGACGCACCCTGGAAGACTGATGCACCCTGGAAGACCGTCGCACCCTGGAAGACTGACGCACCCTGGAAGACTGATGCACCCTGGAAGACCGTCGCACCCTGGAAGACTAACGCACCCTGGAAGACTAACGCACCCTGGAAGACTGATGCACCCTGGAAGACCCTGGAAGACTGTCGCACCCTGGAAGACTGACGCACCCTGGAAGACTGATGCACCCTGGAAGACCGTCGCACCCTGGAAGACTAACGCACCCTGGAAGACTAACGCACCCTGGAAGACTGATGCACCCTGGAAGACTGACACACCCTGGAAGACTGTCTCACCCTGGAAGACTGACGCACCCTGGAAGACTGTCGCACCCTGGAAGACTTAGGCCTGGCTGTTCTTTAGCCAACGGTTCTTCTAACACTGTTGCTTGTTGTTGACTCTTATCTCTAAAATATGAACAAGATCTGTGGGCTGCTTATGAATACTTTCTTCTTCTCTAGAACGTGACTGCAATCATTGTCTAGTAATAAAGGAGAAGGCCATCAAATGAACCCTTGAAGGATATAATGGATATATTATGTAGCCTATGTGATGACTGGGCATGCCTCATGTATGCAAAGCCTACTTACATTGACAAGGTCACGAACGACTGTATGAGCTTATTATCATGTAACTGAGACACAAATATACTATCCCACACTACTGCAAATACCATTCAGAAAACGTCTTTGTAATACTGCAATAATATTACACTGATATTAGTATATTTTCTAAATACAATGCTGGGAGAATACACAGGTCGATAAAAACAGTTTCTGGATAACTTTCTCATCCTGAACTCGTAGGAAGGATTGTCCATTTCCAGACAAAATGAAGTGACTCTTAAACGTGCCACCCACAATCCTTTGTAAACTCTGCCAATATCAGACGGAACCCTTTCTGAAACTGCCCTGCATGCACGCTGCCTTTTGCCTTAGACATCTATGATTCAAACAAGACTGATGAGCTGTTGCTCATTTATAGAGATAGCAGCTTGCCCTTTTCTTCAATTTGATTTCCGGCTTTATCTTTAACATATGACAAAGGCAGATAGACAATGGAATAATGTGAAATGAACTGACAAATCCATTTTTTTTTTTACGTATCCTTGCTGACAAGCGTATGCAAATGAACTCCATTAATATGCTTCCCTTGCTCCCAAGTCATTTTATATTTTTTTCTTGATTAAAAAGGACATTTCTTATGTGACACACCCCCCCCCCCCCCCCCCCATCCTATCAACACACAAGCAACATACACAAACACAGATGCACATTCACACACGCACGCACGCGCACACACACATACATTGCTTTTGACAATAATTTAATATCAGAGTGCCCTCTATAAGTAACAATGCAGGTGGCTGTTAGAACACCAACACAAATGAGTGTTCCGTGTAATCATGACAGTCTTATTTCATTCATTTGGAACTCCGTTTCTGGAAAAAGCAAAATTGTTTATGTACAACAGAGGAAGTTGTACCAGTTGTTACACAGTAAGTACCAGTAATCCAACGTTTCCTTCTCTTGTGCACAAGTACGCAATTCAAGTCTGTGTGGTTCGCATTATAAACTCACAGGGTCACAAGTCGAAACGTCTTACCGTCATAGATAGCATTTACAAGTATCTCCCGAGTAACTGTGCGCCTGTATGCTTGACCTTGACATGTCGGCCATCCAAACAGCACACTGTAGCAATGTCTACGCTGGCTCTAACCCGAAACAGATCTAACGTTTGTCTGGTGTCTACAACAATGCTCTTTCATTAACGATAAGGCTCAAATGACGCCTGCAAAGCCACCAGACTTCCTTTTGCACTCTCTCACAGAGGTGCAGTGGTGCTCTACTCTACAGTTTGTGGTTAATATTTCACCGTTTTTAGCAAAGCGGCACATAACCAGATTTCTCTTCTCCTTTTTTTTTTCTAAGCAAATTGCTCTGCAACCCACAGCTTAATTACGGACGGTATCTTTAACACAATGGAAGTGTATTTCTGTCCGATTATATTTGTGCTCGGTACGTGTCATTATCGAAGCAACGAGCATCGCAAACGTGCGAGGGCAAATGTGCTCTGATCCTATAAAGTACATGCAAAGTTGAAGGAAACAGAAGACACTTGCCCAGTGAGCATTACAAATGATGTATACACTGAACGCCACAGACATTTGCATATTCTAAGGCTAAAACACATACTGTAAGTAGAGTACGCCAAACATGCTCTTGCGAAGGTACTGATTGAACCCCAAATCATTTTTTTTTTTTTTTAACTCTAATGTTAGTAAACATCGTAATACAAAAAAAAAAACACTATATAGCCTCAAAACATGTTTAAAACTATACTTTTGATATCATGGATGTTCAGTCCTTGCATCCATAGCGCTGTGTATGAATTTGAAAGTGGTTACATTTCTCCAGGTCCATCCCTCAGCCTTTTGGTGGCCACTTTGTTATTGTTTTAACCAGGTTTATAAGGAGAAATTCTGAATGGAAAAGCCATTAGTAAGGCACTACTTTGTTATTTTGGCATGTATTGACAAGAATCCATTAACTAATTACAATGCAATACCTCATTAAGTTATAATGAAGGTCATTGCTTTTAAATAATCAATCATTATTCACAAAGTAACGGAATTCCATCATATTTGCACCAAATCATTAATGAATTTAGAAGGGGGGAAACATTTCTGAACGGAAAATGTGTGCGTTCGCCACATGTTACATATTCTGAGGAATGCATATTTACAAAATATTGAAGGAAAGCAGACACCAACACAAGTAGAAATAGCCTGGACCATTTTAAGCATGGCAGTAAATTGAAACTAATAGGAATTTTTCCTCGTGCATGTTTAGTCTATTGCAGGTGGTCTTCGGGACGCTTCTCATTAACCCAATAAAAAAGGGAGTTGTTTTTCTTCCTCTCCATGCTCTTTGACTGAACTGGATTATTACATGCTGTAATGAGGCGAAAACAGAACGGTTCCCAGCACAACAAGTGAAATAAAGTAGAATAAACCCAGTCCGTTTCTTCCAACATACCTAGACTCCACACGACAAACTACGCTAACATAGGAGTTCAGAGCCAAGATTCGAGCTTCATAACGTAGCACGAATGAAGTAAACCAATATCTCAGAACAACAGTTCTATACAAGAACTTGAACGCTATACAACGGTGACAAATATGAATCGACCTAGCTGGGCCTTTCCTTTCTGCTCTGTAGTCCCACACAAAATGCCATTGAGGTCTCTTAAGAGGACTTGTCAACAGGTAGTTCGGCTTTCAGCTCATCTCCACAGATCACTATGAGGCCCCCGCTGAAAGAAAAAAAGAGAAAGAGAAGAGAGAAAGAAAAATGCCTGTCTTTTTATCCCCTGCGTCTGACAGGCTTTCGGGATGCCAAGGAGGAAGATCAACGGCAGACAAGCGAATTCCCACAGTTCATTGTCCTGGGCAGCCGCATCATCATCCGGAGCTGGGCCAAAAGCTCAAAGCTTCCTTTTATGCTAACCATTCCTGGTATTATTTTGATGACCAGCAGGTGTGTGTGTGTGTGTGTGTGTGTGTGTGTGTGTGTTTGTGTGTGTGTGTGTGTGTGTGTGTGCCTTTTTCACGTGTATATCTTGCAATAGTGGTCATAGCGGTGTGGAAAGACTCCTGCCAGTAGATTTTATGCATTGTGACGAGTGGGGGATTGATTGGCTCGAACATTTGTTAACCAGACTGTGTTTCACAATAAGAAGGGGGATGGATGAGAAAGATGACAGAGAGGACAAACAAGCGCACAAAAAGGGATGAAAAAGGGAATGATTTTAGATAATGGGAAAGAATTTCCAACATATAAATGACTGTCCGTATTCTGTCATGTGCCGTTTTCCCCCTCCGACCCTCTCCCTCGTGACACAGCCCTCTGTCGGGAAAATGGGGCCACGTCCTCATGGCAGGCTACAGTAGTCACGGTCGAATCGCTGATCACGCATGGTTACTCTACAGCAGAGAAAGGCCACCGAACAATGACCACAGTGTAGCTGTCCGTGTGGGGTCGATCATGGCTTACATTATTCCCCTGGGCTGCTTGCCTGCATTTGAATACTACATACTGGAAAATGAATACAATGACACATCAGTAGCAAGGCATCGCTGACACTGTTTCTTAAAGGCAGACATGCTAACAGTACAATCAACCCAGCGATTGTTTTCACTCTACAGTGGGAAATGAGAAGGGCAGCCCGGTAGATTTGAGTGAGTCACCCATCATCACACTCTCACAGGCATTAGAACGGCTATAATGTTGGCAAAAGAAAGCCATATCTGCCTAGCACCAGTTGACAAAGTCAACCGGGCCAAGTTTTCTTCCCTTTCAGGATTTTTTCCCTTTTTCCCCCCCTAAACTCTAAATGTCAATATTACCTGAAATACAGTAAGTGAATATCAGAAATAATTGCTGTTTTCTACTCCTCATGCTGGTTCTGTTCTTAGGAAGTTTTGCATAATGGCTGAACAGGGGCTGTTGTTGTGACAGGTGCTGAAATCAAACTGGGAGGCGACGGAGACAAGGTTCAATTTAGTTTGTGAATCCTTTAATTGTTGCATAGCTAATTAAAAAAAAAAAAAAAAGATCCCTTACACTCCTGACTATTTTCCGTCGCTTGTATGCATACATTGGGAGGTAAATTGTGCCTTGAAGTCAAGTGATGCTGCCTTTGTGAAGGGAAGGGAGGAGAGGGGTTGGGTGCTACTTCAATGTACTTACCATCTCCTCACAACTGTAGTTTGGAGTTTTCACCAAACAAATGTATGGCTAATTAGAGATACTCATTATGGAAAGCAAGTCAAGTAATTATTTTACATCATGCCGCCGTTAATTGAACGACTCTTCAATGTCTTTGAAAATATCTATTTTTCTCTCCCTTTTTCTCTGTGAGAAGATAAGGGGAGACTATAAACAGGTAGGGGAGCCATATGCTCTTGAGTGAAAAAGCACTTCTGTCCAGGCAATTGGATCACTGCATGTCTTTTTAATATGACAATGTTGAATCTCCTTTATTCCATCACTTTGATAAACTCGCTCAAGCTAATCTGGAGAGACTTCATGTGAAGAAAACTTTCAATTCTTGCAGGCACTCTGTCAAGGCAGGCCGTTATGCAACTGTACTCGGTATGTCCATAGAGCAGTTTTTTAAAAGCAGCACACATCCTGTTTAAGAAAGCAACTAATCTTATCAAAGCCATCAGGAAGTGAGACTTGACTGCAAATGCTCTCGATTCTTTGCATACGTTACAATATCTGTATTTTCTTTGCAGCTATTGTTTGCAGCTGTGAGTAGCTCTGAGAATAATTCATCATTTTCTCTCTCCCTCTCGTGTGACCCAAAGTCAGATCCTGTCTTAATGTGGCTTAATAAGAAAGGAAAGAAAGACAGAGAGGAAGAGAGGGAGATTCAGAGAGCAGGGCACATTATCTGCATTAAAGTGTATTTATTATAGACTAATTGTGGCAGAGGAAGTGCGTTAGGAGGGTGTGCTCTCAGGAGGGAGGGTGGGGAGCATTCGGGACATCAGGGAACATGTTTATTTATCTCACTTTATCTGAAACAGTGGGGCTACTTCTCTTAGGATCAGAGACAAAAAGTGAGAGAGGAAGGGGGAGAGGGAAAGAGGGGGAGAAGGGGAAGAGAGCGAGTGTAACCATTTTGCGGGCCAGACAGAAGTGTTTGCCTACATGCCAACGCTTCACTAAGACAAGACTCTGATTAGCGGAATAAGGCAAAGTTGGTCAAACTTCAAAACAGGCCTCTCTCTGAACCCCACTACAAAAACCTCACCTCATCCTGTTCTCCTCTGTGAAACACCCACCCCAGGACAACAGCCTCCTTTTGGTGAGGTTGCTAAAGGTAATAGCTTTTACTGCAAAGCAAATTTAGAAGACACATTTCTACAGTAAATCTGAGGTTAAAGGACAGTATACAATACCAAAATATGTTTCATTCTACTGAGGTAAATAAGAGATGTGTGTATTGAAGGATCAGTTTGGCCCAAGCCCTGGATTCCAAATGTCTCTCCACACTCCTCTCTCTCTGACCTGTCTGCATTTTTATCACTTCTCCCTGCCCTCTCTGACCTTCAACATGATCACTGATTCACCATCTCTCACAACCAGCGGCTAAAACTCAGTTCAGCAGAGAACAAGTGTCTGTGTGTATGTATTTGTGTGTGTGTGCATGTGTGTGTGTGTGTATGTGTATGTGTGTGCACGTGTGTGTGTGTTCATGAAAGCGATGATGTTTAATGAAAAATGACCTCTCTGTATAGTGCATTCAGTGCTTCCCTCCCTGGAGATGTCTCGCTCTTGAAGCAACACAAGGCCTCTTCTTTAATTGTCCCGGTGTAGTGCCGTGTGGCTGGTGATCAGTGATATTACTCACATTCTCTGTTTTCCTGAACCCTCGTCATCGCTAACCCCCACCACCATGATGCTAATATGTTGTTTATGTTACCATGGCTGCAGATTGTACATATTCTATTCAAGAGGCATCTCTGCATGAGCAATGCATCATGGGTCGTAACCTCTCTGTTTTACAGTGCCTTGCAAAAGTATTCACCCCCCTTGGCATTTTTCCTATTTTGTTGCATTACAACCTGTAATTTAAATGGATTTTTATTTGGATTTCATGTAATGGATATACATGAAATAGTCCAAATTAGTGAAGTGAAATTAAAAAAATGACTTAAATTAAATTAAATTATAAAACATAAAAACTGGAAAAGTGGTGCATGCATATGTATTCACCCCCTTCGGAGGTCACATAAGTAGTTAAATAAAGTCCACATGTGTGCAATCTAACTGTCACATGATCTCAGTATATATACTGTACACCTGTTCTGAAAGGACCCAGAGTCTGCAACACCACTAAGCAAGGGGCACCACCAAGTAAGCGGCACCATGAAGACCAAGGAGCTCTCCAAACAGGTCAGGGACAAAGTTGTGGAGAAGTACAGATCAGGGTTGGGTTATAAAAAAATATCCGAAACTTTGAACATCTCACGGAGCACCATTAAATCCATTATTAAAAAATGTAAAGAATATGGCACCACAACAAACCTGCCAAGAGAGGGCCGCCCACTAAAACTCACGGACCAGGCAAGGAGGGCATTAATCAGAGAAGCAACAAAGAGACCAAAGATAACCCTGAAGGAGCTGCAAAGCTCCACAGCGGAGATTGGAGTGTCTGTCCATAGGACCACTTAAAGCCGTACACTCCAAAGAGCTGGGCTTTACGGAAGAGTGGCCAGAAAAAAGCCATTGCTTAAATGAAAAAAATAAGCAAACACGTTTGGTGTTTGCCAAAAGGCATGTGGAAGACTCCCCAAACATACTGAAGATGGTACTCTGGTCAGATGAGACTAAAATTGAGCTTTTTGGCCATCAAGGAAAATGCTGTGTCTGGCGCAAATCCAACACATCCCCCGAGAACATCATCCCCACAGTGGAGCATGGTGGTGGCAGCCTCATGTTGTGGAGATGATTTTTAGAATTGACTGGTCAGAATTGAAGGAATGATGGATGGCACTAAATACAGGGAATTTCTTGAGGGAAACCTGTTTCAGTCTTCCAGAGATTTGAGACTGGGACGGAGGTTCACCTTCCAGCAGGACAATGACTCTAAGCATACTGCTAAAGCAACACTTGAGTGGTTTAAGGGGAAACATTTAAATGTCTTGGAATGGCATTGTCAAAGCCCAAACCTCAATCCAATTGAGAATCCAACTTGAAGGAGCTGGAGCAGTTTTGCCTTGAAGAATGGGGAAAAAATCCCAGTGGCTAGATGTGCCAAGCTTATAGAGACATGCCCCAAGAGACTTGCAGCTGTAATTGCTGCAAAAGGTGGCTCTACGAAGTATTAACTTTTTTTTTGGGGGGGGGGGGTTGAATAGTTATGCACGCTCATGTTTTCTGTTATTTTTGTCTCGTTTCTTCTTTGTTTCACAATAAAAAATATTTTTCATCTTCAAAGTGGTAGGCATGTTGTGTAAATCAAATGATACAAACTCAATTTTTATTCCAGGGTGTAAGGCAACAAAATAGGAAAAATGCCAAGGGGGTGAATACTTTCGCAAGCCACTGTATTCCTATAGTGGTCACTATGTAGCAGCAATGAACTCTAGGGGTGCATTTTGCCATTTCAACACATTGAAAGACATTGTCAGATTTACAAATCAAAATGATCTTAAAAGCCATATAAAAGGGCATCCATGTTTGGGTGAAAGAATTTCAAATAAAAATCTAATTGTACTGCATCTCTTCCATGATGAGGCTAGGATGTATTTGTAGTGAATAAGCATTTAAGGATGGCTCTGTGACGTATAGCTTAGCCTAGAAAGTCACCAGCAACATGGGGGCACCTGCCATGTTTAGCTTGCCTGCCTGCTGCACCCCATCCCACCACCCCTCCCTGTCCCCTCGGCCTTTAGATAATACCCATGTCCTACAGCTGTGATCTCTTGTCGGGGGCCGGTGACAGCAGGGCTCACAACACGGACGGCGCTCTGCTGTCACCACTAAACTGCCTGTCTGAGCCACTTGACGGAGCTCTGGAGAGGCTGCATCATCTTGACGCCCTGAAATCAGCCCTCATCTTCCACTCGGCAGCTCACCCCTCACCCCCATACACATACCCCTTCCCCTCTGCCCTCCGCCATCTCAGGGCCCTGACTCTTATTTATGTGCCCCACCTCCTCTACATCCCTCCATCCCTCCCTCTCTCTCCATATTTTTTCCCTGCTGCATCTGATTAAGTTAACAATGTGCCGTTATTTGCATGCTGATTTTGCCGGTCCCTCTCCTCAATTCTCTCACAAACACAGGGGCTGGATCACAGTAATGTGATAGCACAGCAGCCAGCCAACGCAATCTCCTGCAAAACCAGGTGTGTGCAATCCACATCCCTCTTAATTCCTGCCCCCATCAAATTTTTCCCCCTGTTTTTTTCTCCCCTCCCCCCCATCCCTGTAGTGTTTATAAGGTTGTATTATAATCAAATCTGGAGCAAGAAAGCCTGTCTATTTTTATTAATTATAGACCGGCGCTGATGTGAATGTATTCCGAAAGCATCTTCAAAATAGGTCGGCATACAGTTTCCTATTCTTATCCCATTTAAAATGTCAACATGGTGCAAAGCCCTACAAATTAGTTCAGGCAGACTTCAACCCCCATTTAACATTTGAAGCTCCGCTCTGTAAGCTCAAAGTGTGATTTAACGCAGTTTACACATATAAGGAGCTAGTGGTTTGTCTTTCAAACTTCTCATTTCAATACAGATGTTACTGCCAAGCCGCCTGAGAAAATGCTGGTGAGGGGAAAAGGGGGGGGGGGAGGGGAATTATATAAAGCAAGAAGAAACAATGCATTAGCTTTCATGAATAA
Organism: Oncorhynchus clarkii lewisi; assembly: GCF_045791955.1. NCBI lineage: Eukaryota > Metazoa > Chordata > Actinopteri > Salmoniformes > Salmonidae > Oncorhynchus > Oncorhynchus clarkii. Next base: position 58,456,368 of record NC_092152.1, read on the forward strand.
TAGATCCTCCATCAGTCCGTGCGAGACGTACGTTTTTTAGCATCGCCGCATAAGTCCTCGGCCGAAATGAATAAATCAAAACGGGGGACTTTCCTTGAACATCTACCCAAAGATGTCGCTAGTAAACCACGATAATGTATAACACCCCCGGGTTTATATGCAAGCAGGACACAGTCCCCATAGGGTAGCAGGAAACAATGCAACGGAGATCTGTTGTTCAGGTTACTGGTGGTTGAGCATACCAAACAGAGTTCAGGCATCTAATACACTGGACCTATTGATACAACCTACATAAGGAAACACGTACCACCACGAACGTCTCCGCAACAAAAACAATCCCATTATTCTCCGAAATGCAATCGGAGATGGACATGTTCTATGGAAAATCAAATTTGATTTGGAGCGTGATGGGGATTAGCAAATACCATAGAATACACACAACGAGCGGGCTACTTCCAATGAGATCCACTGGCCAGACATGGCCTTCGTTGACTCACCATGGCAGACAGGCTAAAAGGCAGATGAAACGCCTCATACCCTGGGGAAGTGTCTCACATGTCAAGCTGTTTCACGCCACTGAAACTTGGGCTAAACTACAGGCCCGTGGGCCATCCTAGGTCCAGTCAGCCCTGAAGGAGGCCTTGCTTTGTGTGTGTGTGTGTGTGTGGGGGGGGGGGGGATCGAGGATGTGCCCCATACGCTTCATTACACCTCGACCCCACTGGCCATATCTAAGGCATTCACCAACTGCATCAACACCCAGCACAACCACTTCATGCAGGCGATACAAACCAAGGTCCTCAAGCCCAGCCACAGTTTTTTAGTGCACAACCTCAATCTAGTCTAGTCCATTTAGAGTCTTTTGACCAATAGCATCCAATGTCCCCAGCTCGCACTTGCCTCAGCTCAATTTTCTTTTGTCTTTTTTTCTTCATACGGCTCATCGCAAAGTGTTCTATGGGTGTGCCTACTACGAGCAGGCTGAAACGTCAAAGCGCTATACATCTTTTAACGCACAGAGCGGCCCTCAGGGGTTTAATTGACTACCGTGTAAAGTGAGTGTGAGGCCGGCGAAAGAGCAACATGAAGACGAATATGTTTCATTAACAAGACAAAACAGAGCCCAATTGCTCCCATCAAATTGGCAGGGACTGATTCCCCAAAAGGTAAAACACATTTGTCCAAGGAGCAAGTGAACTTTCTGTGGCATCCATTCAAAATGGAAAAGTGTGTGAGAGTGAGTATGTCAGTGTGAGGGCGTGTCAGTGTGAGGGCGTGTCAGTGTGAGGGCGTGTCAGTGTCAGCCAGTGTGTGTAACAGAGAGCATATGCCACTTAGTAAAGCATTGTCTCAATGTATACGCTTATGCTGCTTGTTAGTTCAGACCTGTTCAGACTACGAGGACGGTCTCCACGCCGTGCTCCCGTGCTCCCTGTTCAGTGTCTGTCTACACTAAGTAGTACAGTAGGATCCCTCCTGTTCTCTGTGCGTCAGCTGCTCCTCTTCCTCCATGCGCGTGATAGCCCGACTCGCCGAGCCAATTGCGCAGCGTTGTTCTACGACTGCCTGGTCGACTTCAAATATTCATCAAACGGAAAGAAAAGAGAGCCTCTTCTATCCCGCGGTAGTAATTTACCAATTATTTGGAGTACCTGCTGACAGGTACGTGTCACAGTCGGCTACATTCCCCCCGTGCCACTCCTACCCGACGCCCTGCCTTTCCCCTGCTGCGGAGAGAGCGCGGCGCTTCAGGCACACGGCGAGACCAGACGAAGAGGAGGAGGAGGAGGAGAGTTTGACTGCAGCTCCGATGCTTTGATTTGGGAAACGGTTAAGAGCGACGGAAGGTCGAAACCTGACGTGCTCCAAACACCCCAGTCCCTCTCGGGGCGGTTCGACTACCTTCTAAAGGAGTCCGGGAAGACAAGGCCTCTCTTTCCGAAACTCAACCAGCGGGAAAAAACGAACAGACACGACGAATGCAAAACACACAATAAATGGCTCATTAAAGAGAGTAGACGACTACACAAACAAAGCAGCCTTCACTGGCTGTCACCGACATGCTCTGTGATGAGGAGCACGGTGGTGATGCAAGAAGGAACTCTCTGGAACAGTGGCAAACCACTGCCAAAGACGCTGCGACGTATATTTTTGCCTGCCTGCATTACGTCTCTATTTGTCTTGGTGACACATCTAATGTGGATGATAGGCATTGTGAGAATTACGACTCGGTAGCTCGGGCTCGGTGAAAAAGTCCATCTCTTTCCTTCAGTGGAGGACCCCAGAGCTGAAGGGGATGTAATTCAATTAGGCGTGTGTGTGTGTGTGTGTGTGTGTGTGTGTGTATAAAGATGCGCTCCCTGAGCATTATGGGAGTTTGGAGGAGCTGGGGGTCCGCACGGAGCCATCAATCGGTGTTGGAAGTTCAGGCCACTGTGGGCCAGTCGCCCGGGCAGGCGAGCCACTGGAGAGGGACGAGAGGAGAGCGTCGCCTCTCTAGCTCACACTGTGCCCTGAATAAATGAACATCTCTCCAGTGTGTGTCGCGTCGAGGAGGTACTTCAAAAAAGAACTGCCATCGCTCACTCACTGAACGAACGTAAAGACCTTCTCCTCTGCCTTTTGTTAAGAAATCAAACTGTACACAACTGGATGGTACTGAACAGGATGGTACTGAACAGGATGGTACTGAACAGGATGGTACTGAACAGGATGGTACTGAACAGGATGGTACTGAACAGTGCATGGGCGTAAATCATTTGTTTTTTCAAGTTGATTCTAAATGTCAGCAAAAATTAACAACAAGTATATCTTTAGGATCCATATCCTGTATCAAATAACACAAATGTGATTAGACAGTCAGGACAATAGAGGAGTGTCACTGACTGCTTAAGTCAAGTACAGTAAACGTGCTATAGTGCTGTCTGTATGATGACACGATTCCTCCTGATCAGGTTGTGAGCGGTTGCACCAGCATTTGGGACAGTCAGTACACAGCCTTGCACGTCGCAGTCTTTCCCTCAGGTAGGGCAAGTTCATTGTAAATCTGGGGCAGAGGACTTCTCCACGCCTTCTTTGGTGTTTACTCACACTCATTGTGGCTCGGAACCACTTTATGACACTAATCCCGTAGACTGTCATTGACCCGGCCCATGAACATATCTGCCACACCATCCAGTTCTCATTCAAAAAGCCCTGCACCATACCTAAACCGCTCTCTGCAACCGCAGCGCATGTTGTGTGGTGTCTGCATGGTGACAAGGATCCTTAAGAAGCTTAGGCGCATGCATGTACAGTGTGTGTGTGTGTGTGTGTGTGTGTGTGTGTGTGTGTGTGTGTGTGTGTGTGTGCGTGTGTGTGTGTGTGCGCGTGTGCGCGCGTGCGCGTTTTCTGTTGAGACCCTCTCATAAATAGTTAACAGAACGGGGGAGATTGTTAATGGTTGGAAAGGCGCAGAGGACGGAATTAACCACCTTTACTCGTCTTTAATTACTGCGAAGTCCACCTCCGTACCACCGATCTATAAATGCATGGTGAATCCCACGTGGCACTGAAGTTACTCAGTCCAATGTGTCACAGAGATACACCTCAGCAAAAAAAAAAGAAGATCCTGGCCCAAAATGTGAACGATAACACAGAAATTGGGACAAACCGTACGTCCTTCTGTGTATTTTGGGATCCCACTAATTCATTTGGATAATACTACAAAAAAAAAAAAGATATCTTAAAAAAAAAGAAGAAATGATGAGAAAAAAAATGAATTTGAAGAGAGAGAAGTCCTAGGGGGATATGTGATGAATCCAGGTCTTAGGGGTGTTCCAGGGAGTAAAATAAGGTTGAACCTCAATAGGATCAACATTCAGGGCAAAACTGCAATAAAAGTAGAAATCCGACAGAGAAAATGATCTGCAATTAGGACAAACAGCACTAAAAGCAAGTTCAAAGATAATTGTTTTCAGAGGGGTGTGTGACTGACTCGGATGAATCCCAGGGCGGCCAGTTTGTGTGGTGGAGAGAGAGACAGAGAGAAAGAGAGAGAGAGAAAGGCAGAAAGACAAAGATAGAGACTAGTGTGTGAGCGAGAGAGAAAGAGAGTGAGAGAGAGATGAGAGACAAGCGAATTAAAGAGAGAGATAGAAGGAGAGCAGAAGGAGAGCAAGTCCAAAGTGAGATGGGGGGTTAAGGGAAAGTCGCCGAAGGTGAAATCTTCCATTGGTATTTGAGGAAAAAGGAAACGAACAAAGACACCCTGCCGAACAAGCACCGATCCATCATAAGACCACGCCATAAATAAAAAAAAACAAGTGTCCCCAACACACTTATCCCCTCACACATCTTTCCACAAAGAGACGTATTGTTGTTGCCTTTCACAACACATTGGCCTTTGATGGATTCTGCCCACTAAAGAAAAGGGCCCGAATGAAAGGCAGGGGTGTATGAAGAAGGGGGAAAAAAACATGCTTAAACAAAGATATTAATTAAATGAAAAGAAGTTGTGAGATGACCCAGGACCCAGGACTGAAGAGCTGTCCCCGAGCTGTCCCTGAGCTGTCCCTGAGCTGTCCCTGAGGCCCGAGCACTAAGCCAAAGCCTTCACACAAAGACTATAGAATTCGTTTGTATCATTAGTGAAATGAATAAATGTTAATAATAATGTCTATTCTATCATTATTTACCTGACTATGTAATATGCACACTACAGAGAGCAACTTGGAAAACCACTGTAAATATCCTATGAGAAACAGTCTAGAGTTGGTAGTTCTTAGTACTTCTCTTTGGACTGCTATAGTCATGTATTTATTTATATATATTTTTTTGTTACAACTTGACAAGCCAATCCCTGAACCTCTTACAGTGAATATCCAGTGATAAAGCCCTACTTGCATATCAGCACCTGGTAGATCATGGCACCAAAGATCGGTCTTTTTTTCAAGCCTGCACAGTGAAGTCACTCATTGGCATGTCTCAAAACATAACATAATTGTGTTTTAGCGGAATGAGACGGGGGACTAAAAATACACACAATGGCATAGAGATGAGCAAACACACCAAAAAAAAAAAAAAAAAGAAAGCGTTTGTCCTTCAGCACAGTGTTTTCTCTGTACTTTCCCACAGCATGCCAATAACTGTGGAATAAACGGATATGTGAATTAAACCCCATTGTTTTAAAGAGCTGCTGCTATATTTAGTCGCTTTCGCTTCATGCGCTAGAATTATGCCAATTTTTGGGGTATATGTGTACTTGGACTGCATATCTCACGTTGTGTGAGCAAGTGTAAGTGTGTGTGCATGTGTGAAAAAAACAACAGTTCAACCATGCGATTTTTGCAATTAGAAAAGACACAAAAAAATAATTATTCTGCAGCACACTCAGGCGACATATCCTGAATCGACGATGCACGGATCACGTGTTTGATAAAAAGGTTAATCAGTTGTTAATCAGAGGATTAATAACTTGTTATTTTCTTTACAAAACCATTAATATTATGCCATAAATATTTAATGTTGATGGGTCATTTTTTTTGGGGGGGGGAGTAGGGGCGCGGGCTAGAGTGAGCAATACACAGGCTAATGTGCATTAATCATGCTTTGGTGAAGACAAATACATTCATTCATGTTTATTAATACAACCTTGGAGAAAACAATACTCTTTACATTATGAAAAAAAGTTCTTCGTAAAGTATGTATCAACAATCAGCCACAAAAGGACAGAGATTAGGGTCTGGAGACTGGAGACAGAGGTCCAAAGTCAAAAAAATGCTGGGGGCAAAAGTTCATTAACATTTAAGATAAATGCATAAATGGCTTAAGGAAGGGGGGGGGGTCGATGCTGATTCACATTGTCGGGGCCGTGTCGGGAGGGGTGGTGGGGGGGTGAGAGTCTGTTTTGGGGGGAGGGGGGTTAAACAGAGATTTTCTGTCCCTTTCTTAACAAATTACCCTGCCGGTTTTGCTAATCAAAGCAAAACAAATATTGCTTTTCGTTCGCTCCATTTGCTGAATGAACATATGACGTTCCCAAAATGCTCATTCCCAGCTCAAATGTAATTAAATTGTGCCTTTAGTGAAAACATGCAGTGGTACTCCAATTAGTTCTGTTTTTGTCATCGGGAGAGAAAAAATGGAATTGGGCATGCCCAAGGCACCGTCGTGTCCCGGAATGATACAATGCCTTGGCGGTATGAAGTGGGTGTGTATTTGAGATGGTGTCTGGGTACGTTAGGGTGATAGGGTTGCAGAGTGTCTATGAGTTGGATGAGTTTCGGGGGGGGGGGTTGCCTTGTTGTTGTGAGGTGGATACAAAGTCTACGTGTTTTGTCGGACGGTGGATGTGTCTATTTGAGACGGTGGGTGTAGTAGGATCTCTCCCTTTCTCTGGTTTTCTTCACATTCTTGTTCTTCTGTCTCTCTCTATACATACACATATATCTGTGAAGTATGTGGGAAGCAAACTATTGAACTGGCTAACTAAGTAATTGCTTATTTTCATTTAACTCTAAATTGTGTTTTTTTATTTTATTATTGAGGGACTGCATGGATTGCCCTGCAAAATGTCATCCATCTACTTGTCGATGAATCTATAAATTCATTTAGCGATTAGTCTACCTGATATGCGTTTTACCCATGTCTGAACACCTTTATTGGCAATCAATGGAATGCAAAGAATGTCGGAAACTAAGTAACTTGCAGGCCTGAGGACATATACGAAATCGGATATTTGTCAATGGCCACGCATCAAGTCCTGTTGCTGGACTTCTAGATACAGAGAATATGTATAATACCCACTGGCAGATCACAATGTAAGACGCAATGCAGAGCCGTGTGTCCGCGTGGCTGTGAGCTTTGTGTCTCTGCGTGTCTGTCTGTGTCTGTGTGCCTATATTATCCCTAATATCTTCCCCTCATCTCTGTAAAACAGAGGAGAGAAGGAGAGAGAGAGAGAGAGAGAGAGAGAGAGAGAGAGAGAGAAGGCAAAGAGGGCAAGCAAGGGAGAGATTGAAGATGAAAAGAGAGAGGGGAGATCCATTTTGTGTTCAGTTAAACACTGATTTCATCATCTGGGTAAAACACATAACTTAAAACTGAAATCAAATATTAAAAATGACAGGCCTTATAAGTGCGGTGAGTGATCCGGGGTCACGGAGGGAGGGAGGCGCGGGCGGCTTGTCAGCCACTATCTGTCAGAGTGAATTAGAAACAATCAGGGGGGACTGAAAGGAAAGGTGATTGTTATTAGGCAGCAGGGCTGTGAGCAGGCTCCCCAGATGTGGCCATGCATATAAAAGAACAGGAAGCCAGCAGTTTAATTCAGGAAGCGCTGGCGTACACGGCCGCACAAAGCAGGAAGGGGGGGGGGGGGGGGGGGGGGGGGGGGCCTTTGTCGCTAATAAGCTCAAAGTTACTTTGATAACAGGCAGGGTTAGGCGCCGGAATAAAAGCACTTTTCTTTTCTTTTTCTATGGGTTTTTTTTCCACACACCCCCCTCACCAGTCAGTCAATATCTAGGAAATATAATGGGAGTGGAGAAATCGGGGGTGAAATGTAGATAAGTCGACCTTAACACGCGAAGGGGAAGAGACGGCTGTGCCCATATATCAATTACCCCTGCTATCATAGGAGGATGATGAAGGGTTTGAGTGTTGGGCTCCAGACCCCCCCTGCCCAGCCCCCTTCGGTCCCCTCTGTCGCCTGACAGTCTCCCCCTTCGGGTCCCCCTCTCCCCTGCGCCGGGTAGGGAGGAGGACGGACGTGCCTGCTTTTGACTCCAGCGCCAGACCTGCTATCTGTCAAGGGCTCCCTCTGAGACAGACCATCATGCCTACAGATTGTTGTCATGGACGACGGCAGGGGGCTGGGAGGGAGGGGTAGATATGTACAATATGTTTTCAAAGGGAGCAGGGATTGATTGGAATGATAAGGAGAGACGCTAATCTGCTAGGATACGGCCTCAAAGGCACATTGGCTCTGACACTTAAACCCTCGCACCACAGGGAAACAGCTCCCTGGTAAACCCCTATAGACCCACGGAGGGCAACTCTCTGCACATGTCGCACTGTCGTACTCCAGTAAGAACTCCACGTTCCCTTTCACAAAAAAACACTGCTAGGCTAAAAATCATCACTCAATCCTGGAAATGTAACATTGGATGTGTTTCTGTGTCTTTTTGGGGGGGTGTTTCTGAGAGGCTGAGGGATTGAGGATATTTTCAACTGACAGCTTTCACATGTTCAGCATTTTCTATGAGTGTATTTTTACAAAGCTGCAGGTAACGCAGGCCCTTTGTCTCAAGCACCAGTAGCATTGAACTCCAGTAATGTGGAATCAATGAAATGTGAAAATGAAGGACGTCGTTGAGACTTATGCTTTCAAAGTGCCTCCATCTCCTTTAAACAGTGAATGGCTTTGATTCCCATGTCTCTTTGTAGCTGGAGAGATATCTCCGAAAATTATCCCAGGCTTGAGATTGAGCGCTCCAGTAATAGGTTTAAACTGCTAAATGAAAGCTTTCTGTTTATCGTTGATCATTTGCACGGTATACGTACGCACACTTCTCCGGGTTTGTGCCTTCCAGGTTTGTGTTCGGAGTTAAGACGAGAGGGCGGTATGTGGTGTTGAACGTGTTGCTGCTAAATATTCCCCAGGGTAATAACAGTGTATACATGACGATTGGAAGCGTGAGGAAACGAAAGAAAGAGGGTGGGGGGGATGTTGGGTAAAGGAAGAGACAATACGAGAAAGGTACGGAGAGAGAGACTCAAAGAACACATGTAGCGAGAAATCAAAAGCGAGGTACGCAGACAGAGCGAGAGAGGACGGAGCGGAAGAAGGGGGTGAGAGTCCGACAGTGGAAGGAAGAGGGAGAGGAACAGAGATGGAGGGAGGGAGGCTGAGTGAGGTGTCCCTGATAGTCAGATCCTTCCTTGCAGGACACACGTCTGGGATTTAGCTTGGGTCTAAGCTAGCTAACCTACCGGCTTTTTTGAAGAACACTACCCAATGTCCCTGCTTATTTTGTGTTTGTGTGTAGCTTTCCCAGTCAGTGTTAAGAGAGAGTGAACGGGAGGAGGTGGGTGGGGGAGAGAGAGAAAAGGAATCACAAAAAAAGAAAGATATTGGGGGCTTAAGAGGCAAATCATTTCCTTTTGTGCAGTGTGCTAATCATGACTCCAGCCATAACGAGCTTTAGTCTCCTCCATAGACACAGACAGTGTGCTTTAAGCCTTCACACGGATCACTACTGTAGAGAAGGAGTGACCATAAAAACAGAATGGCCTTCACTTACGACTCTCCCCCCCCCCTTCTCTATTTTTTTATTTTATTTTCTGTACTATGAATAAATTGAGTCTGTCCCGGACATGAAAATGTCAAATACCTAAAATACACCTAGGCTAAATAGCGTATTAATTTTTAATGCTCGCTCATCCTATGCTGCTATTCTCATATCTAGCCTGTCTGCCAACAGCTGTTGCAGGCTCCCTCACAGGGGATTTATCATCCATCTAAAAGAGAAAGGGAGCGTTGTTCAAAAGACAAGGAAGGGAGCCTTATTTTCATGGATCCGTACCTCTCGTTTAATTCAAGCCTGAAACTTCTCCCTGTGATATACGAGTAGAATTCAATTACACTAATGCCAAAACATAAATTGTTCATGATTCGTCCCATATTTCTCATGTTATAATTGCTAGCTAGCTCTTGTAAATGAAAAAGACATACGGTGGGTAGGCAGGAAGTGGAAGTACAGTGACATTGGAGAGGTGGCACAAGGGAAGGGGAAGACTTGGAACAGACATGTTTCAGTGTGGGAACTGAATGGCATTCATGTGTGTTTTTAGGTGGCATGTGGCTGATGATTATGGTAGATTATCACAATCCAGATTGTAACAAGTTACAAGCATTAGCAGAAGCCTATGGCAACGTAGAGAGAGAGAGAGAGCGATGTGAGTGTGACAGAGCTGTGCCAGTGGGACAGGGGGACTGATCACTGATCAGTGTGTGACAGAAGGTGTGGGGTGGGGGGTGGGGGGGGGTGGCATACCTTAACACACTAACTGCATACTGGTCTGGAGCCTGTCTGTTTGGTTCGAGGAGACCCAGGCAGTCACTGCCACTGAGTCACTACAGCACACAGCAATGACAACCGACCTAGAGGGATGTGTCTCTGTCCTGTCCTGTCAGAGAGTGAAAGAGAGAGAGAGAGAGAGAGAGAGAGAGAGAGAGAGAGAGAGAGAGAGAGAGAGAGAGAGAGAGAAAGAGAGAGAGGGAAAGAGAGAGAGGGAAAGAGAGAGAGGGAAAGAGAGAGAGGGAAAGAGAGAGAGAGAGAGAGAGAGATAGAGAGAGAGAGAGAGGGAAAGAGAGAGAGAGGCAGATGATGTCAAGTGAAATGTAACAAATTCTCTGAATGGCGGCGATGCGCAGAGGTCAAGGAAATGCAGACGAAAAAGGTTAAAGATGAAATAAAAGCCGTGCCTTGCAGCGGGCTGAAAATCTATCCCTCCAAGGCAAGGCCATCGCTGACGCGCGGCAGACAAGATGCTAAATACTGCACGGCACTCTGGGATCTTTCATTTTCATCCGATCAATAAGGGCTTATATTTATCAGGATTCCAAGCAGCTGCCACATCTGACAACCTCCACTTCATTTTCTCACTCCTCCTCCTCCTCCTCCTCACGCTGAATCGGGAGCCATCGACCATAAAGAGACTGAGGCCTCTAGCTTTGCTATTTACACCCACAGACACAATTCCATTAAAGGACCCCCCTTTTCTGGTTAAAGAAACATGCGTTGTCATTATGGTTTTGGCAACAGACCACCACACTCTTCATATACTCTTTGTTCCTCTATCCCCACCCATAACGCCACAAAGAGAAGACAGACTTCCGCCGTTTACACAGTAGACCCCTTTTCTAATGTTTGAGATTCGTTTAAAATAACCACATTTGTGAAGTCCCCCCCTACAATTCAAAGTATTAAAATGAGCGGAAGATTTGTTAAGGGGGCGAGTTAAAATAGCTCAATCTCTAATCATCTGTACGACAATATTTGCTGTGAGGCATTCTAAATAGATTATCGCTGGTCCATCTGTGTCATCATTGATTTATAAGGCATTAAGCTGCTTTGGAAAAAGGGAGGCCTTCCCACTACAGCAAAAGGGTTCTTCTTTTTGAAATCAGGGGCATGGCAACAGGACAACCCCGGCACTTGTCTGCTCAAGAAACTCTTTTCCTTTAAGCGTTGGTGAGAGGGGAAGTAAAAATAGGACGCCTGTATCCGGTTTTGGGAAGTGTGAATCTTCTTATTTTTTATTACAAAGAGATGTGGAGGAGGGGAGGAAGTGCACAACAACAAAAAAACACACACACACACACACAAACACAAAAACAAGGGACATCATTAACATATGAATACTATATGCAAATGGTTAGCAGAGAGCAGATGTTGGTGCATTTAATTGACCTATATGTGAATTGCATCCAAACCTTTTTACTCTGTTACTACGCCCAGTGTACAATATAACTGGATTCAGGGACTGGCACGGAGAACAGCAGTGTGAATGGGGACTAGACGGAGTACGATACCGTTTGAACGCGAGAGACGGAGAGAAAAGGCGTTTCAAAGGAGAGCGGCGTCTTGACAGGAAGCTGTCAGAGGCGGATGAAACCCAAACACAACGCCTGGCCGCCACCGTCCCTCTGCTGTCTCGCGCGGATGACGTCACCGTGCGACGGTGGGAATGGATCACTTAATGGCCTTTGGAGAGCAATGACGTCTGTGACATGTTACTGTATGCAGCATTAAGGCCTGGATTAGAGCACACTGTCTTGATGGATATTCATATTTAGACTTCTCAATCCTCTCTAATTCTCCCTGCCATTAGCTTCTCCCTCTTTTCCCCCCTTTCTCCCTCTCATTAGCTTCTCCCTCTTTTCCCCCCTTTCTGCCGGAGAAAGGCGAGAAGTCACGCATCTTAAGCTGAAATGTTTGCATGGGTGAGCCATGAGAAACACAGATGCTATTTTCATCTAGGCTCTGCCTCCTTGTCTCCCTCCCTTTCTCCTGCTTGGGAATGTCATTAAATTGTATTAAATAGCCTTTTGTCCAGAGGGCAAGGACCACCCCGATATATGATAATACATTAATGCCCCAGTGTTGCAACCAGTGAGCTGAGACGATTTTAAGGCCGAGAGCTGGGCGGAACAAGCATGAAGCCCCATTTGTGTGTGCGTATTTGCGTGTGTGTGTGCCCGCGCGCGCGCATGTGTGTCTATACGTGTGCATGTGGCTCTCTAACAACTGTGACACATACTAATAGAAACATACCTAATAAATAACAAGCTTTCAGGGTCTGGCAAGCTGACATTTTCTCTGTGAGCAGGACAATTTCATATCTGCGGTGCAGGGAACCAAATTGCATCACACAGAGATGCCAGCGGATTAGCATAAAAATTAACACTTAGATTTCAGCTTATTGCCAACCCCACTCCTGCTCCTCCTGCCACACAACAATCAATTCCTCTTATAAATCTGATTAGATTCCATGACGCTTATTATCCTAGGCATGTCCCTACACTGCCTTCCAAGGCTCCAAGACCTATTTGTTTAAATAGAATGAAAGAGCTGATAAATCTATAGGTGCGCTTCTCATGCACACACACAGGCCACCTCCCCCCCCACTCTCTCTCTCTCTCTGTCTCTCTCATAGTAAGTCTGATTTACAGATCACCAGTGGTGTGAAAAAATAGAGAGGGAAATCAATCTTGATGGATATGCTGTAGCACTGTAAAACTGAGTTCATGCATTTCTAAAAAATAAAAAAAAAGAAGTTAACACTTTGTACGGCCTCCAACGTTCTGAGCTTGTTTATATATGATGGTTCAGAGACCACCTTTGCTCGCTCTCCCTCCTTTGACCACCTCCCTCCGAAGACAACTCGATCCGCGAACTTTCTCGACCCTCTCCATCTCGTGAAAGCTACGTTTTTTTTCTCTCTCTTCTAAATCGCTTCTCCTTTTTGAGACTCTTTATGTAATGAATAGCGCCATAGAAGTTGAAAATAACATTATTGTTATTATAAAATGTCAATCCAATAACAACGTTTTTGGTCTTTTTTACTTCTTTTGACCAGCCATAGAGTACTCCTTTTCAGTCATTCATCACGTGCACAGCTACTTCCAGTGTTTATCTAGGGGGAAATTGGAGCAAGGAAAACCGTCTCATATTGCAAATCTTAATACTGTTGCAATGAAATATTTGTCAATATAGCACTTTAGAAAACATTGCACAAATACGCAGTGAAAGCCGAACGCACGTCGGGCGGCTTGCTAGGCAGAGAGACTCCCTTTTGTTTAGATAAATGGCATTTCATCGCATCCAGATGTCTTTCAGCGCCGTTCAGCCACCGTTCCCTGCGCTCCAAGACGGACGCTAAATGTACACAAACAGTTATTTCTAACAGCATTCCGTGCAGAACAGTGCCACGGTCCCCAGACCACAGCTCGTCTTCAGGTGAACTACCGCTCAGATCCAGGACTTTAAGACTGGAGGATGAACCGTGGTTGAGAGGAGGCAGAGTTCTTGTGTTGTGTGTACGCCTGCTCTGGGCCTGTGAACAGGAGAGACGTTTTATCCTCTCTCCCGGGTTGAGAAATCCACGTCGGCGTGACGCCATGTCACATTGTAGGCCACGCGCCTGAGGAGATCTGGGACAGAGGTGTGCCAAGGCTGAGTCAGGCGTTACCAAATAAGACTGGTGGTATATAATAAGGCCCCCCCGATTTGATGCCCAAACTGCTCTACGCCACAGTGGAGCAAAGAGGGGAAAAGAGGGAGAGAGAGAGAGAGAGAGAGAGAGAGAGAGACAGAGAGAGAGAGAGAGAGAGAGAGACAGGGAGGAATGTGAAACAGAGGGAGTAAAAGAGAGAGAGAGAGAGAGAGAGAGAGAGAGAGAACGTCTGATGTTATAAGTGGATAACAACAGCCCCTGCTATGCAGCAGCAGAAGCGCAGAATCATTTCAACCAGCTAAACTCCCCCCTCTAGCCACCCCTCTATTCTTATGTTAACACCGCTAAAGAGGAGTGGGCCCACCCAGCAGTAGAAACTTCAGGAAAAATAATCTATTTCTCTCCAACGCCTAATGTAACTTACACCGTCCATAGGAGTAAACTCCAGCAACACCAACACATTTACTGTGCTTTTAAAGCATATTACCTTTCACAGAGTTTATGAACAATAAACGGGGTGCTTAGCTGGTCTATTTTCTCTCTGTAATGCCACGCAATGGTGGGGGAAGAGTTTGAAAGTCTTTAAATTCAGAGTAAACACTGCTCTCTTTGTTGATTGTAGTATTCCGTTGTATTTTTTTTTACATATTTTTTTCTCCATCAGAGCTTGTTTTTTTTTCTTCTCTCCAAACAATACATCCCCTCTCGCATCTGAAGTACACACCTCACTGACATTTTATAGGTGAAACCCTGTTGAACGGAGAGACATACCTCGTACCGTACTTTCTACCGGAGTTTTCTTTTTATGTCCGTGTGTAATTAAGGCAGCATGTCCTATCGCTCAGCCATCTATCTATACGCAGAGGCCTTTATTTATTAAACAACTTCACAGTGAAATGTTTGCGTTCTCAGCATTCGGCGGGGCCCACCCACAGATGATTATTTCCTACCTCTCCAGGACTTTTTGAAGAGTTTATGCTCAGAGCGGTTATTGTTTTTGATTATGGCAGTCTCTTAAGACTCAACGCGACCGGGCTAAAAAACATGTTTACAGAATCCGTGTGTGAACCTGAAGGCCGTACGCAGGCCAAATGTACATTCGCCATGTGATTTACGGACATCAGATTCAACTATTTATGTCCATGCACGGCTGTGTAAAATTCACTGCTTGGGGCTTTTTAGGAGTGCACACGCGTGTTTGCATTTCTCACTCTGTTTAATGGAATTTGATGGAAAGATTGAGTGTTTACACTTCATCAGAGTGATACAAAAAAATTATAGTAGAGTCAGCAAATGCTTATTATCGGCTTATTGGAGTAGTAATATCTAATATCACCCATTTCAAAAGTTGTTCCCAGTATTGCAAACACACACACACACACACAGGCACGTGCACGCACACACACACACACACACACTGCAAACTTGCATATTCACAAACCAAAAACACACATCAAGGTTGTCTGGGGGCCTACAAGGCTGTGTGGGTCACTGTGTGTCTGGCTGTAGAGTCTGGGGGGTGATTGGCAGTTTCTGTGTAGTTTCAGGATCAGGCTGAAAGCAAAAGTGAGTTATGTTTCCGGAGAGACAACACTAGACAGGATCAGGCTGAAAGTAAAAGTGAGTTGTGTTTGTGGAGAGACAACACGAGACAGGATCAGGCTGAAAGTAAAAGTGAGTTGTGTTTGTGGAGAGACAACACTAGACAGGATCAGGCTGAAAGTAAAAGTGAGTTGTGTTTGAGGAGAGACAACACGAGACAGGATCAGGCTGAAAGTAAAAGTGAGTTGTGTTTGTGGAGAGACAACACTAGACAAGATCAGGCTGAAAGTAAAAGTGAGTTGTGTTTGTGGAGAGACAACACTAGACAGGATCAGGCTGAAAGTAAAAGTGAGTTATGTTTGTGGGGAGACAACACTAGACAGGATCAGGCTGAAAGTAAATGTGAGTTGTGTTCGTGGAGACACAACACGAGACAGGATCAGGCTAGAAGTAAAAGTGAGTTGTGTTCGTGGAGACACAACACGAGACAGGATCAGATGTCGGAGCAGATGTATTTTAATGGTGTCTTCTGATGAGTGATGCTCAGTATACTACCATGCACAATTTAAGTGTGGCACATCGCAGTGAGTCGGGTGGTGGTAGAGCACAGGGCACCTCCAAGAAGCTTCCAGTCAAAGAGGCTTGCTTTTAACACTTACACATGCACCCCCTATCACACCTTTGATGCTCCATATGACTCTGCTCCCCCCTTTTAGAAATACACAGCAAAGGATGCCGACAATCAGGGATGGGAATAGGGTGGACTGGTCACACTCAAGCAGTCACACGTACTGTACTCTATGCCTTGTTAAAAACCGCCATGCAGACACTAACTTTATAAAACAACATTCTAAAGGTTCTGTTTCCTGTGCATCCTTATTTATCCTGGGTAAAAATTTTAAAAAACATCAGCTTTCCCCTGAAAGAAAAGAAAAACACAATCCCATAAATGAATGTTGGTAAAAGGCCTTTGGGCGTAAGCATGCTTTTTCATGCTCTGTTCCTGATGGAAAGCTCTCCACCGCTGTTCCCCTTGTAACCCATAGCCGTCCCATAGGAGTTGGCCTGGGACAAGCCCTGTCCTCTATGATAACCACATAGAGGACCTATGAATCGCTGGCCATCTAAGGGCTCGGGGCTATGCTGCGGCGTGCAGACGGGACTTCGGAACCTTTTGGTTAGCCGTCTTTTGATGAAGAAAATGAAATGACTTGACTTTTAAGACCTGCTCTGCTATTCCATCCCCCCGGCCTCGCTCGTCGCTTCAGTACTGTTCTGAGTTCAAGTGTTCTTTTTCACTCCCTCTGTCTGCTGCTACTTGAGCATATCTACTAAGACACAGCTATATGACTGGCCTGTTAATGACTGGGTAAGAAAGCTACTAGGAGCTCATACTCTTGCTACTATCCTAATAGTGTATACTGTATATCAGACGTTGACTAGCTACATTTGCATACAGTTGACTAGCTACACTCGCCAGAGAGGGAGACCCCCAAGTCTCTCCAGTCACATTAGGAAACCGCGCAACGTGTTTGCACTTGTGCTACAGATCATGCTATACCCACCTCGCATTGGAGTTAGAGTTCTAGCGTAACGGTGTGTGTGTGTGTGTGTGTGTGTGTGTGTGTGTGTGTGTCTTGCAAACAATCTGTATGACCTGCACAGACCCTGGCCCTGCCTGGAGCAGGGCAAAGCCCATGTGAGAGGCTTGTTCTGCAGCACACAGACTGTCTCTCTCTCTTTGTCACTTTCCTCACAAGTCCTCAGACCATCATCCCCACACCTCCACACACACTGGCGCACGCACGAGCGCACGCACACACACACACACACACACACACACACAGCCTTTTACCACAAGACTATGCTAATGTGGTCTACCTCGGCAACAGATCGAAGCCATTCTACCAGATCTTGGTTTTAGTGTCCACTGTAGCCTTGTACATCCCTCTCTCCCCACTGCATGGGTTGTAGAAGCCTCACAGCCTAGGGAGTCAGGGCAGACATTTCTTTACCTCAGCCTCACAGCATAGGGAGTCAGGGCAGACATTTCTTTACCTCAGCCTCACAGCCTAGGGAGTCAGGGCAGACATTTCTTTACCTCAGCCTCACAGCCTAGGGAGTCAGGGCAGACATTTCTTTACCTCAGCCTCACAGCCTAGGGAGTCAGGGCAGACATTTCTTTACCTCAGCCTCACAGCCTAGGGAGTCAGGGCAGACATTTCTTTACCTCAGCCTCACAGCCTAGGGAGTCAGGGCAGACATTTATTTACCTCAGCCTCACAGCCTAGGGAGTCAGGGCAGACATTTCTTTACCTCAGCCTCACAGCCTAGGAAGTCAGGGCAGACATTTCTTTACCTCAGACAAAGGTAAACAGATTGAACAGGCCACCTGGCCGCCGCCAAGTAAGCTTCAGGCGAGCGCGCTGAAAATGGACCCACTCTGCAGGGTCATGTCCCCAGCACAAATGGACCAAACGTCCATTCATCTTTAAGTACAGGACACAGAGGGAAAACAGTTTTGGTTGAAAATATCATCTTGGGGCAAGTCCCAACACCACATAAAATAATGTCATGGTTAAATACAGGCAGCTTCATATTACAGATCATTCTAATGTTAAATGTTTATTGGTGATAGGGAACACTGGTTGCTGACCATTGAAGACCTGGGACGGCATGGTTTATGGTCCACACACACACACACACAGTGCACGCCACCTAGAGCACTATCGATCGCACGTGGCTCCGACACACTCTCAACGGTGTCATTCAAACCCTTTCAATTTTTAATCACCAGTTCAACACTAGATCCAGTCCCTCCATTGGGCCACACACACACGCACGCACGCACACACACACACACACGCACGCACACGCACATGCGCGCGCGCACACACACACACACACACATATACAGACACAAACACACATGCATGCACACATACAGACACACACACAAACACATGCATACACACACACACACACATATGCATGCACACATACAGACACACACGCATGCATACAAACACACACGCAGTACACTTACTGTAAGCAAGGGTAGACTGCACGACCAACCAGAAAGAACACACCAGGCCCACAGACAGGCTCATACAATAGAGCTCATCGCATGGCTTTTATAAAGCCCACCAACTTTCCCCCTTCAGCTTGACCTTGCTCAGTGGTATTCATTACATCATTAAGTTACCTCTTCATTAACTTTTCATTATTTATGGAGGCTTTGGGGAGGGGAGTCTTTATCAAATAGTATCTTTTGTTGAGCTCACTATGTGGAGGACAGCTCCCCCTGAGAACCAGCCCGGTATCTTTCTCTCACTGCCAACAGGAGTATCAGCCATGAGCCCTGTCATCTCATACCTCAGAAATACTGCTCTGTTCAGAATGGGGGGGGCCGCTACTATGGCTTCCAAACAGAGGGCGTGTCCTCTACAAAATAGTCACAGGGATTCGAGCATAGCTTTATAGCCACAGCGTATGGTCATCAGTTATCCCCCCCCCCCCACACTCCTATATTTTCCCCCCTTCGTTTATTTCATATATTTCTATTACAATGTCAAACTGCTGCACTATAACCTCTGACTCATCCAAACATCTCTGGACAGAACACATAAACATATTTGTGTTTTTCTAGCGTTACATGAGCGCCATTCTGTTCCCGAGCGTTCGTGGCGATCTGTCATTAGCGATACATCGGGCCGAAAACACAGCCACAGATTGCGTTTAAAAAAATCAAAAAAAGTTCTGGCCACCGACCATTTAGCATCACCAGCCAATTATAAATGGCAAATCACAATACGCAGATTTTTTTTTCTTCTTTCCTCCCCTCCTAACAGCGGACCCTGGCAAGGCTCCACGGCTTCTCTTGAATAATGTGGTGATAGCCCTTTGTGCTTGGAGCTGCCCAGCCATTTGTTATTTCACACAATGAGCTGTGAGAGAGAGAGAGAGAGGGACGATTAGGGGTCTGGATGATACAGTGACCTGAACACCCCCTGTACAAAAAGAGCCCGTCCCACATAGACTACAGTAATGCAGCCCTATACTGTAGTCAGGCTAGAGAGCTGCCTCTCAATCTCCAGACCATCTACAGATCATTTGTCAATTACAGGAAGCTAATGCATCGGGAGGAGAGAATCCCACTGAAATACAGGGAGGGGGAAAAAGCAAGAGGTGGGGGGGGGGGGGGGGGGGGGTCTCTTGAGAAACGCTCACGCGCAAATAATATAACTTAAACATGCTGAGAGAGAGCATTATGCGCAAATGGAAATCAAAAAAGGAAAACACAGTGTAATTTAAACTGGGGCAGGGCTGGAATGGGTTTTTTCTTACAAATGGTCATCTCTCTCTCTCTCTCTCTCTATCTGCTCCTTTTGAGTAAGAAGACCACAGCAATAGTATCATGGACATAGATTTCACTGTGAGATGGGTCCCTGCCCAGTCAAAAGGAGATCTATGTTTTGCGTTGAAAGGGTTAAAAAGGTGACACTGAAGCCTCGATAATGGTGGCAGCCAGGATATCCAACACACAGAGGTACAGTCGTTGAGGTAAATCACATCGCCACATTAGCACGCCTCCCCTGGCCTTTAAAGACATGGCCCTAGTCTGCTACATCACAAGGTACTCGGCAGGTGAAGAAACCACACCTACCGCCCTGAAAAGTGAACACCGTGAAATGGACAGAGACATTTCCAAAATAGCTACCAGAACACACTGCTCTCGCTATGAGATAGGCGTGTCGCGGTAAATATCGTTCAAGGTCGACCGAGCATGACTCTGAAAATAACGAAGGGGGAAAAAAAATAATGTAAACTGTGTATTCCTCTTCAGCGGAGCCGGAGTTATGAAATAATGTGCAACGTTTCAAGGCTTAGCAGAAACCTCAGAGAGACAATGGATGAACGCAAACAAACAAACAAGCACGCACGCACGCACACACACACACACACACACACACACACACACACACACACACACACACACACACACACACACACACACACACACACACACACACACACACACACACACACACACACACCAAGGCCCAGTCAGTCTGACGTTATCTTGTAAGACTTGTGTTTCTGAGCAGCTGCATTCCTGAAAAGAGGTGTGCTGATATATTCTAATCACTTTTTTTTCTTAGCCTGGCTGATTATCGCATCAAATGGGCTGTGGCGTGATTGGTTGTTTTAACCGAGAATTGCTCAGTAGAACAGAATGTTACTGTCCTCCTTTAAGATCTCTGTGTCCCCTTCCCCACTAGCGGAATAATCACCAGAGGGGAAAAGGAAATCTAGAATAACTTTGTTTCACTTTGTTCAGTTGTTGTTTGAGAAAGACTGCGTAAAGGTGGACATATCTGAAATGTCTCCTGATTGTAAGTGTCAATGTGAGGACGGAAAGAGTCTGGCTAGCCCAGGTATGGCCCAGCTAGTGTTAGAAGTCTCCTTAACTTAAATGACATCATTGTGTGAGAGAGATCCTATCACTCTCAGCCCCTTTCCAGCTGTCCCGCTTCATTTCCATCCCTCTCCCCTTCCACCTCCTCTTTAAGAGACAAAAGCGCTGCACACGCTCCACTCCAAGGATTACAAAACGCACACTCCTTCTCTCTCAATCCCTCCCACGTCTTCCCGATTCTCCGTCATCCCAAGACATAAAGCCATCGGAATATTGGGAGAGTTGTGCCGAGTTCAGATTGGATCTGTGTAGCGATGACAGAACACATCATCCGACAGCCCCGCTAAGCTCCCTCTGAAATAGTTGTGTCTGCCGCACGGCATTACTGTCACGCTCCTCCGAGACGTAGCGCACTACTCTGCTTCTCCCCTGTTAGGCTGCACCTGCAGGGAATACACTGAGACACCTGAGGCAGGCCCCGCAGAAGAGCTGAGTCCTACACTACAGCCTCCTCGGGTCACAGCGACGCAACAGCAACCAGAGCGAGAGAGACCGAGAGAGAGAGAGACCAAGAGAGATAGAGACCAAGAGAGATAGAGACCGAGAGAGAGAGAGAGACCAAGAGAGATAGAGACCGAGAGAGAGAGAGACCGAGAGAGAAAGAGAGAGAGAAAGACCAAGAGAGAGACCGAGAGAGAGAGAGACCGAGAGAGAGAGTGAAAGAGAGTGAGAGAGGGAGAGAGAGAGAGAGAGACAGAGAAGAGAGAGAGACAGAGAAGAGAGAGAGAGAGAGAGAGAGAGAGAAAGAGAGAGGGAGAGAGCAAAAGAGCCTTCTCAAGAGCGGGAAATTCCTCCTCATCTCATAGGCAATTGGATTAGTTAATGATAACACATCACCTTAACACTCCAGCTCCGTTCTTCATTACTGCATATCCTCCAGCTAGAGCTCATGCATCATGCATGTGGTGACTTAAGTTGCGGGTTACATATAAGTCTATGTTAGCAGACTGTCTACGTCGGCAAAATGTGCATGTACCTGTTCTGTACACTACCGGGTGTGGGATAAATCAATATGGTATTGAGTTGAACTTAACTTAGCCATGTCCTAGGACCTCACACATGCCTTACACAATCCCCTGTAATCAAAGACTGCAGCCTTAAACTGTCAGAGAGGGATCCCTGCCAGAGAGAGGGGGGTAGGGGTGGATGGGGGGAGGGGTAGACCCCCAGACCCTAGAGATGGAGTGTCACATGAGCTCCATCGCAGAGTGCCTTTATTAGCCGAGGCGTGGGTCTTACCCTCACTGTCATCTTCAAATGTGGCGAACACCTGCTCACAGGCGCGCAACACAATCACACAGAGCCTGCAAAGAATTAATTTAGAGTTGGGGTAATTGCAACAAAAATATGAAATCTGGACGCGTCACATCCATTTCTCAGGGCCCCAACTGAGAGTAATTTGAAACAGCTTCCCATCGATGGACTTTTCATCTTTTGTTTTTCTCTCTGAAAGCTGTTCAGTTTCTTTAATACCACACAGATATCCAGACGGTTATTTGCTTAAAGAGGGACAACTGACAGAAATTCTTCATGCTTCTATCCCCCCCCCCCCCCCCTCGCCTCAGATTCCACGTCTAAGATATATGATGGTTCTGGTGCCAGCATCTATAATATAAATTAGCAATGCAATAAGATTTGCAACGCTGCCACAATCAGCCCTGAATCCATAAGCAAACCAGCCGCCTTCTCTCACCCACCCGTGCCAGTGTTGCTTTTTACTCACATAATGATCCCTCTATCCGTCTAGCTCTGAGACTCAGGCACTGCTAATAATGCATGCCACTTTTTATATGCCATTGTGCCTGTTGATGTTCCTCATCACTGAACCCTGCATGACTGGCGTCACAATTACATGTGTGTGTGTATGTGTGTGTGTGTGTGTGTGTGTGTGTGTGTGTGTGTGTGTGTGTGTGTGTGTGCGCGCGTGTGTGTGTGTGTGTGTGCGTGCGTGCGTGCGTGCGTGAGTGCGTGTGTGTGTGCGTGCTTGTGTGTGCGTGTGAATGCAAATGGGCTGCATACTTTCTGTGTATGTCCACGTATGTGTGTGGTGGTGCGTTCTGATCGACATCAGTTTGAATGGTTAGGAGGGAA